>NC_000069.6:12504211-12681711 GCF_000001635.26 Mus musculus
ACATCACTGATTTTGTGTTTCTTAATCTGGATTATCTAGTGGACTACTAAATCCTTTAAAGAAAGGTCAGACCCATTATGTGTTGGGTGGGATAATTGGAAGCCTTTCTCCATGAGTATGTCAGCTTCCTTAAAATAATCACATGCATTATCTCAAATCACAGTGCAAAACCCACAGGGTTGCTCTTAGGTGCTGCTCATGCCATTTCTACTCTGGAATATTTGCTCTCTAAATAAGCTTCTGCCTAACTAGCTCTGCTTCCATACTGAGTTCTGTTTTTGTTTTGTTTTTGTTTTTGTTAATACAAAAATGGAGGGATCCTTAACTTTGGACAGAAACACAGGTTAACCTAATTTATACACTTGTCGCTTATTTGAACAGCATTAAGTATTAGCTACCCTCTCCATATAGAAATGATATTTTCTTGTTGATTAATTAGTTTTATTTATTTATTTGATCCCAAAAACATCTGTAAAGACTGACAGGTTTTCTTGGCAGGCACATGAAGACATGAGTTTTATCACTGGGACCAGCATGGAGGAAGGAAAACTAGTGGTGGCTCTGCTCCATTACTAAAAGATTATATAAAATGTTATTAAAGTCACCAGGCCAAAGTAAATGTATGCCCTCACAGTGCAAATGGTGATTTGAAAAGCAATATATGTAAGTTGAATTCATGGTTTTTAATAGAAGTCATAAAATTACTAGTGAGGTCGTTCGTGAGCCTGTACTTTATGAGATCTCTTGTGTGTCCTCAGCAGACTTTGTAACTGAGTAAAAGGCAGGCTGCTTTCTCCCTCTGTGAAAGCCAACTGGTAAAGTTATAAAGCAACAAGAGAAAAAACAAAAAAAACTTTGTTACAACAAGGAGCCTGTTTGGAGCCTGTTTGGAGCTGCTTCATTTTCTCTTATATTAACTAGCATGAAAGAAGGTAGTTACTACTGAATTAGTCTTCTCAGACTGGTAAGCATTTGCTCATAGGCAGAGGTCTGAAGACAAATGTTATACACTGGTCCTAATTTAATTGCTAATCACAAGATGTATCTCAATTCTTCATGTGTCCATGTATCAAAAATAGCATAGTGTTTCTTCTGAAAAGTTTTATTATCGATTAGTTTGTCACATTAAGTTTCTGACCTCTTCCATAATGGACAGCTGGGGCGTATCCCAGACCTCTTTCCTTTCCTTTCCTTTTCTTTTCTTTTCTTTTCTTTTCTTTTCTTTTCTTTTCTTTTCTTTTCTTTTCTTTTCTTTTCTTTTCTTTGTTTCCTTTTCTTTTCTTTCTTTTCTTTTGCCTTTTCTTTTTTCTTTTCTTTTCTTAGCTATTTTCTCTATTTACATTTTATATGTTATCCCCTTTCCTAGTTTTCCCTCCAAAGAATCCCCTATCCCCTCCCTCCTCCACCTGCTCCCAATCCACCCACTCCTGCTTCCTTGCCCTGGCCTTCCCCTATACTGGGGCAGAGAACCTGCCAATTACTACTCTTAAGGTAATCAAAGACAGTCCATTTCACCTACATATTTTAGAAGATAAGACCAGACAGCTAAAACATTCCATTTATACATTTGTTCTCCATGTATGGCTTGATTTGAAAATATGTTCTATTAGTGTGGACACTATGCCCCTCCTTAGAATTGGGAACAAAACACCTATGGAAGGAGTTACAGAGACAAAGTTTGGAGCTGTGACGAAAGGATGGACCATCTAGAGACTGCCATATCCGGGGATCCACCCCATAATCAGCTTCCAAACGCTGACACCATTGCATACACTAGCAAGAATTTGCTGAAAGGACCCAGATATAGCTGTCTCTTGTGAGACTATGCCGGGGCCTAGCAAACACAGAAGTGGATTCTCACAGTCAGCTAGTGGATGGATCACAGGGCTCCCAATGGAGGAGCTAGAGAAAGTACCCAAGGAGCTAAAGGGATCTGCAACCCTATAGGTGGAACAACATTATGAACTAACCAGTACCCCGGAGCTCTTGACTCTAGCTGCATATGTATCAAAAGATGGCCTAGGCGGCCATCACTGGAAAGAGAGGCTCATTGGACTTGCAAACTTTATATGTCCCAGTACAGGGGAACACCAGGGCCAAAAAAAAAAAAAAAAAAAAAAAAAAAAATGGGAATGGGAATGGGTGGGTAGGGAAGAAAGGGGGAGGGTATGTGGGACTTTTGGGATAGCATTGGAAATGTAATTGAGGAAATATGTAATAAAAATATATTAAAAAATAGATTTCTTAATAAATAAAGACTAACGTTTACATATCAAAACAAGAAGAAAAAAAAGTAACTGAATACCAGGACTATGTGGCCTACATGTGCTCCTACCCCAGCCAAAGTTAGAAGATGGAAAGACATGCAGTGAAGTACTGTCTTCTAGACTTGACATTACTGTCACACATGTGACTTCTCCTCAGGTATTCTTATCTGCACAATATCTAGCCAGCCACCATTACAGGAAATGGTAAGAGTCCTCTCCAGGCTTTCCTCTAAAGAGGACTTATCTGCTGTTAATATAGACACAGGGAAAAGAATCGTACATTTTTGAGTTGTATTTACTTGTATGTTTTCTTGTTCCAGTGTATACTCCAACATATATAGCATGTGTACATATGCAGCATTATACAGAGTTAATGAGATGCACCCACCAAAAAAATGAAAAAAAAAAGGAAGTTGAAAGGGAATCATTCTGTGAGACACTGGGGACACTTGAAGGAGAAATCTAGGAGAAGTATATGATCATATTTTATGAGAGATATGTTTGAATGTCTCAAAAATGAAGATAATGTGTAATTAATAGGTAATATGAATATATTATTCTGAAAATTAAAGTTTTTTTTTCATGGAACATGTACTATGCTACAGTAATGAAACAATTTTGAAATGAATATGATTAAAATGGAATATTCAGACAAAACAGTTTTGAAAACATCAACTCTAAATCTGGGAGTTTTTGAGATATATGCTAGCCCCACAGAGATGTTTAACACCTTTTTGTATGAATGGGTTAATGGAGATTTGGACTTTTCTTCTTCAAGAATCAACGTGCTCAATGAATTTTACTTGCAAACTGTTACCAATTACAATCACAGTCTCCGCTAAGCTCTCGGGCCATCTCTCGTTGAGAGGATTTACACTCTATATGCAAGTTTAAGTTAACCCACAGGCAGTGAGAATCTATGTCACTGTTGAAAGTAGTCTGGTTAAGAATGGCAGTTATGGCATAGAAAGTGAGTGGCTTTTCCTCTTCTGGAGAAACCTTCAATATAGCAAACTCATTCATTCTTAAAAGGAACACAGCAGTCTCGGGAGACTTGGTTATTTATACTATGAGGCTTGTCTTTCTTTTTTTTTTTTTTTTTCCTTTTTTCTTTTTGTTCTTGTTAGTGAAAATTAGAAATAACTATATTATTAAATTAGGATAGATCTTCAAAGAGATGCTTCTTTTTTTCATGTAAACAGAGATGTGAAAATAGATGCATATTGAGATGAATCAAAGCATTCAAATGAAAAATATAATTACTTAGAAAACTGATGATTGAAAGCAATTATTGAAAACTACAGACTGAAATGACAAAAGAAATTGTAAAAACTAATGCTTGAGTAAATCAGTGAAGAACAAAACTAATGAAAGTGAACATTATTTAAATGTAGCAATTGCTATTATTTAAATACAGCAATGGCTATAATAAAAACCATATTTATTTCCAATTTAAAAACAAAAGAGCTGTTAATGGTTGGACCAGAGGATACTAAAATCTCCAATATTACTGAATTATTTCTAATTCTAAAATGTGAGATTGTAGAAATAAGTCTCATATGTTAATAAACATTATTTGAAATTGGTTGAACATATCTTCTCTAAAAACAAAAGAATATATTAGTTGGCCTACACCGGGCATGGTGGCGCACGCCTGAAATCCTAGCACTCAGGAGACAGAGGCAGGCAGATTTCTGAGTTCGAGGCCAGCCTAGTCTACAGATTGAGTTCCAGGACAGCCAGGGCTACACAGAGAAACACTGTCTCTAAAACCAAAAACAAACAAACAAAGAAACAAAAAAGAAAAACAAAACAGCAAAAACAAAGTTGGCCTACATGAACCTTGCCTACTACTATTCATAAGATATTTGCAGAGATTTCTGTATTCATGAAAAACAACACTCCGATTTAATTTCAAGCTTCACTTTAAAAGTTAAGAAATTCCGTAGGTATCATCTTTGTTACTGATGAAATTATCTTACTTTTAAAATCCTAGATATATGTAACTGTTCTTGAGAATAATAACATGCTGTCATGTCTTCTAGTCAGCATTGTATCTATGCAAGTATGATTCACTCGCATATGGATGCATCATGTGTAAGAACATGGAGGTCAGTGTTTTTTCATAATATCACTGATTCATCTCAACATTTAACATTATAAAGTGTCTTCGTTAGGGTTTTACTGCTATGAACAGACACCATGACCAAGGATACTGTTATAATGCTATTATTTAATTGGAGCTAGCTTATAGGTTCAGAGGTGCAGTCGACTATCATCAAGGCAGGAACACTGAAGCGTCCAGGTAGGCATAGTGCAGGAGGAGCTCAGAGTTCTACATATTCATCTAAAGGCTGCTAGTAGAATATTAACTTTAGGCAGCTAGAAGGAGATATTTATAAGCCACAACCAAAGTGACACATCTACTCTAACAGGGCCACACCTTCTAATCCTGCCACTCCCTGGGCTGAGCATACACAAACCATCACAAAAGTAATAGTCAGAGGTTTCTTATAGACTTTACATGTTTGCTCAACACATAGTCACCATGTAATTAAAATTCTCTGAAAGTATGAAAATGTTTGCTTAGCTATTAGCAGAATGGATTCAGTAATTACTTCAGCTCTTTCCAAATAAACTGAAGGGAAATATGTGACACCAGTACAAAACATATTTTTAAGTGACAGAATTTATTACAATGTACATTCATATGAAAACTTATGTTGTGATATTGGGTGCTTGGGGTGCTCAACATATGAAAGAGCTCTCAGATGATCATTAACAATCATTGAAGTACTGGACCAAAACAATAAGATACTTCATCACTCCAGTAAAAATGGCTCTCTTCCAAAAGAAGACACAAAACAAAACAAAACAAAACAAAACAAAACAAAACAAAACCAGTATGTGCTGACAAGAAGGTGGAAAATGGGGGCCATTGTGCTCTGCTCCTGAGACTGCAAGTACACCGGCCATTTTGGTATGAATGTTTAGCAAGAAATTAAAAATAGAAATATCACATGAAGCAGCCCTCCCATTATGTGGGGATATCTCCAATGAAATAAAATTAAAGCATCAATGAGACATTTGAAGAAGAATCATTTGTAAGAGCTAAGACATGCTAGTAACACATTTTTCCATCTTTAAAAATACATTAAATATGCTCCATGGGATGATATTTGGAGATATATATTCTGGACAAAAGTTTCTCCCTGTGAAAAAAGATAATTATGTTAGGAACAACAAGCCAGCTATGGAACAGAAGACACATATAGTGTCATATACATGAAAGTCAAATAAATATATTGATTTACTAGAATCTGGAAGTAAAATAGTACGTACTAGAAGCTATGGAAAGTGAATGGATCAAGGATTTGAAGTCTATCATGTCAGATAATAGAATAAATAAGTTTGCTTGCCTCTTAATTATAGATTCTAGAATACATTTATTTCTTTTTTGTCCCCACCATTAAAAATCTATTATTTGATCACAGAGTAGATCTTGTATGTAGTTTATCCTCCCTCCACTCCTTTCAGCTCCTATCTACCTCCCCTCTCCCCACATGCAGTCTGTCACTTGCCTTTCAGGAAAGAGCAAGCCTCAAAGAGACAACAACCAAAGAGGACAAACCAAAATACAATAAAACCAGGCAAAATTCTTTGTGTTGAGGCTGGCAACTCAACAAGATCGAAATAGTCCAAAGAGTAGGCAGAGGAGGCATAGATATACCTGTTCCCACTTTTAAAAGTACCATATTATTTGGGGCTATTGAGAAGGGTGTTGTTTCCCTAATTTCTTTCTCAGCCTGTTTATCCTTTGTGTAGAGAAAGGCCATTGACTTGTTTGAGTTAATTTTATATCCAGATACTTCATTGAACCTGTTTATCAGGTTTAGGAGTTCTCTGGTGGAATTTTTGGGGTCACTTATATATACTATCATATCATCTGCAAAAAGTGATATTTTGACTTCTTCCTTTCCAATTTGTATCCCCTTGATCTCCTTTTGTTGTCGAATTGCTCTGGCTAGGACTTCAAGTACAATGTTGAATAGGTAGGGAGAAAGTGGGCAGCCTTGTCTAGTCCCTGATTTTAGTGGAATTGCTTCCAGTTTCTCACCATTTACTTTGATGTTGGCTACTGGTTTGTTGTTGACTGCTTTTATCGTGTTTAGGTATGGGCCTTGAATTCCTGATCTTTCCAAGACTTTTATCATGAATGGGTGTTGGATTTGGCCAAATGCTTTCTCAGCATCTAACGAGATGATCCTATTGGATGGATCACAGGGCTCCCAATGGAGGAGCTGGAGGAAGTACCCAGGGATCTGGGGGGATCTGCAACCCTATAGGTGGAACAACAATATGAACTAAACAGTAACCCCCCCCCCCCCCCCCAGAGCTCCTGTCTCTAGCTGCATATGTATCAGAAGATAGCCTGGTCGGCCATCAGAGGAAAGAGAGGCCCATTGGTCGTGCAAACTTTATATGCCTCAGTACAGGGAAACGCCAGGGCCAAGAGGTGGGAGTGGGGGAGTGGGTGTGGGAGGGTATGGGGGACATTTGGGATAGCATTGGAAATGTAAATGAAATAAATACCTAATAATAATTAAAAAAAAGAAAGGAAAAAAGTACCATAAAAACATTAAGTGAACAGAAACAATATAGACACAGAGGACCAGGTCTGTAGACACTTTTAGGCCCCATGATTGCTGCTCTAGTCTCTCGGAGCTCATGTGAGTGCTGCATAGTTGATTCAGGAGACAATTTTTTTATGGTATCCTCCACCCTCTCTGAATTTTACAGTCTTCCTTCTCCTTTTATCCGTGGCATTCCCTGACATTTGAGGGGAGGGAACCCAAAGAAGATCCCAAAATAGATTCTCTGCCACGTTAATATCTGGCTTTGAATCTCTACTGCATTGCTTCCTATCTGCTGAGAGAAGAAATCCTGGTACTTTGTTCTTTGTAAGCTTGTTGTGTGTGGTTGTTGTTGTTGTTTTGGTTTGGTTGGGGTTGGTTTGTTTTGTTTTCTCTTCTGTTTTTGTGCAGTCATGTTTGGTTCTACCAGTGTCTCTGGATGGTCTTCTTTCCAATTCCTTGCCATCCAGGCAGGATAGGTCATGGACTCCCTTTCTTTTTTTTTTCCTTTCTTTCTCTCTTTCTCTCTCTCTCTCTTTCTTTCTTTCTTTCTTTCTTTCTTTCTTTCTTTCTTTCTTTCTTTCTTTCTTTCTTCCTTTCTTCCTTCCTTCCTTCCGTCCTCCCTTCCTTCCATCCTTTCTTTCTTTCTTTCTTTCTTTCTTTCTTTCGTTTCGTTTTTTGTTTTTAGATACAGGGTTTCTCTGTATAGCTCTGGCTGTCCTGGAAGGACTCCCTTTCTTGAAGTGAGCCTCAAGTTACTACAGACCTGTGTTGGCCACTCCAAAAAGTTCTGTAATACCATTGCCCCAGTACATCTTGCAAACTGGAGAAATCTTAGGCCTAACGTTTTATGGCTGGGTTGAAGTGAAGGTTTCTCCTTTCATCATCTGCAGAGTTTCTTTCCATACCAAAATAACTATAATATAGAATTGAAAGCTCCATTCAGATACCAGCTCAACCATTCTATGTAAAATGAGCTGTGTGGATGTTATCTTCAGCAATGCCCCCACGCTCTGTACACACATTCCATCAGTTTTCAGAGAGCCACTCTTTGTCCTAGCATTTACCTGGAGTATTTAGAGATCTCCACAGGACTCCCTACAACACACACACACACACACACACACACACACACACTACCCCACAGCTAATAACACATCTAAATGAAACCCAGTTCTAGCACTGCAAGTCCTTCCTTGCTACAAAAGGTGTTCAGTTCAGATTCTTTATCCTCTACTAAAGTCATCATCTTAGATTACAGAACGCTTCTACTGCACTAGGTTTCTGCATAGTCCCCCTGAAATCTGTCCCCAAAATTTCAGCGGTCTTTCATCATACTCTCTTCCTCTATCCCCCAATGAATCACTCTACCTACCATTCCCACCTGACCTCAGTTTACTAACAAAATTTATTCTATTCCCCCTACCCAGGGAGATAGATGTATTCTCCCTAGAGTCCTATTTATTTAACCTCTCTGTGTCTATGAAGTACAGCTTGATTATCATTTACTTAGCAGCTAATATCCACTTATAAATGAATGCATATTTGTCTTTCTGAGGCTTGCTTATCTCATGCCAGAAGATTTCTTCTAGTTTCAGCCATTTGCTTACATATTCCACTTCATTTTTTAACAGATGAGTAATATTTCATTGTGTAAATGAATCACATGTTTTACTTTTTCTTCAGTTGAGGAACATGCAAATTGTTTCCAGTTTCTGGTTAATATAAAGAAACCACAATGAACACAGTTGAGTAAGTGTGTTCTTGCAGTTCAATAAAGCATTCCTTGTAGTACAACTGTGTCTTCCTGTAGATCAACTCTAAATTTCTGAAAAACTACCATATTGATTTCCACAGTTGCTTAGATGTTTGCATTCCCATCAGCACTGGAGAAGTGTTCCCCTTTCTCCATATCTTTGCTAGCATGAGCTGTCTGTTGTATTTTTGATTTTAGCAAGCCTGACCAGCATAAAATAGAAAGGCAAAGTAGTTTTGATTTACATTCTCCTGATGTTCACCATTTCATTAAGCATTTCACAGACATTTGAGACTCCTCTGTTGAGAATTCTCTGTTTAGATCTGTATACCATTTTTAATTGTGTTATGTAATTGATTATTTGTTTGTGTTTCTTTGATATCTAGTTTCTTAAGGTCTTTATGTATTTGGATATTAGACGTGTATTGGATATGGAGTTAGAAAAAACAAAAACTAACTAACCATCCTAACAAACGATCTCAAAATTTCCTATTATGGAGGGTGGCATATTGTTCTAGTGATAATATCTTTTGCCCTACTGAAGCATTTCAGTTTCATGGGGTATCAATTATTAACTGTTAATATTTGTACCTACAATATTCAGAAACTAAATCTTGTTTTATGTTAAGGTCTTTGATCCACTTGGATTTGACTTTAGTTTTGTGCAGGGTAATAAATATGGATTTACTTATATTCTTTTATAAGTGGGTATACAGTTTATACAGTATAACATGTTTAACTTCTTTATTGTACATTTCTGGATTTTTAAAAATCAAAACATAGGTTCAGATAACTGTGTTGATTTATGTCTGGATCTTCAAATCCATTCCATGAGTCAACTATTATTTTTTGCATCAACACTTTTTGGTTTTTTTTATTATTGTATCTGGGTAGTACAATTTGAAATCAGGGATGGTGATATCCCACCAGCAATTATCTTATTTTTCCAGTATTGATTGTTTTTCTAGCCTGGAACTTTTATTTTCCATATGACATTAATAATTGTCCTTTCAGGATATGTAAAAAATTGAGTTGTGATTTTGACAGGGATAGTTTTATATATTAGTTTTGTTAGGATAGCCATTTTAATAAGTTAATTCTACTTATCCATGAGCATGGGAATCCTCCCATCTTCTGATATTGTGTTCAATTTTTTTTTTCTTTAAAGACTTCAAGTTTTATCATACACATTATTTCACTTCATTGATTAGGATTACTCCAAGATTATATTATTTGATGTTTTGTTATGAAGGGTTTTGTTTCTATGATTTCTTTCTTAATTCAACTGTCATTTTTAGATATGATGGCTACTGATTTTTTGAGTTAATTTTTATTCATCCACTTCTCTTAAAATATTTATCAGCTAAAGGAATTCCCTGTTGGAATTGTAAAGCTTATTTCTGTGTACTATCATATTGTCTTTAAATAATGATACTTTGACTTCTTTCTTTCCCATTTGTATTTACTTGATCTCCTTTGGTTGTCTTATTTCTCTAGCAATACATTTCAAATTATTGCACAAAATAGAAGCAGAAAGAACATTGCCCAGATCATTTTTTGACTGCAAGTTTACCCTGCTGATCCACCCACATAAAGAGTCAAAGAAGAAAAAGGAATTACAGACCAATTTTTCTCATGAACATAAATGAAAAATACTCAAAAAATACTTGCAAACTAAATACAAGAACACATCAAGACAAAAGCCCCTTCCGCTCCACTCGAGCCCAGGGCTTCCTGGCCAGCGGAGTTGCCGGACACGCGCAAGGGCCCACACAGGACTCCCCATGGGATCCTAAGACCTCTGGTGAGTGGAACACAGCGCCGGCCCCAATCCAATCGCACAGAACCTGAGACTGCGGTACATAGGGAAGCAGACTGCCCGGGCCTGACCCGGACAAAAGCCCCTTCCGCTCCACTCGAGCCCAGGGCTTCCTGGCCAGCGGAGTTGCCTGACACCCGCGAGGGCCCACACAGGATTCCCCACGGGATCCTAAGACCTCTAGTGAGTGGAACACAACTTCTGCCAGGAGTCCTGTTCGAACACCAGATATCTGGGTACATTCCCTTCAAGAAGAGAGCTTTCCTGCAGAGAATACTCTACCCACTGAAACCAAGGAGAGTGCTACCCTCCCAGGTCTGCTTATAGAGGCTAACAGAGTCACCTGAAGTACAAGCTCTTAACAGAGACAACTATAACAGCTAGCTTCAGAGATTACCAGATGGCGAAAGGCAAACGTAAGAATCCTACTAACAGAAATCAAGACCACTCACCATCATCAGAATGCAGCACTCCCACCCCGCCTAGTCCTGGGCACCCCAACACAACCGAAAATCTAGACCCAGATTTAAAAACATTTCTCATGATGATGATAGAGGACATCAAGAAGGACTTTCATAAGTCACTTAAAGAATTACAGGAGAGCACTGCTAAAGAGTTACAGGCCCTTAAAGAAAAGCAGGAAAACACAGCCAAACAGGTAGAAATCCTTAAAGAAAACAGGAAAACACATCCAAACAAGTAATGGAAATGAACAAAACCATACTAGAACTAAAAAGGGAAGTAGACACAGTAAAGAAAACCCAAAGCGAGGCAACGCTGGAGATAGAAACCCTAGGAAAGAGATCTGGATCCATAGATGCGAGCATCAGCAACAGAATACAAGAAATGGAAGAGAGAATCTCAGGTGCAGAAGATTCCATAGAGAACATCGACACAACAGTCAAAGAAAATACAAAATGCAAAATGATCCTAACTCAAAACATCCAGGAAATCCAGGACACAATGAGAAGACCAAACCTACGGATAATAGGAGGATAATAGGAATTGATGAGAATGAAGATTTTCAACGTAAAGGGCCAGCTAATATCTTCAACAAAATAATTGAAGAAAACTTCCCAAACATAAAGAAAGAGATGCCCATGATCATACAAGAAGCCTACAGAAATCCAAATAGACTGGACCAGAAATGAAATTCCTCCCGACACATAATAATCAGAACAACAAATGCACTAAATAAAGATAGAATAATAAAAGCAATAAGGGAGAAAGGTCAAGTAACATATAAAGGAAGGCCTATCAGAATTACACCAGATTTTTCATCAGAGACTATGAAAGCCAGAAGAGCCTGAACAGATGTTATACAGACACTAAGAGAACACAAATGCCAGCCCAGGCTACTATAACCGGCCAAACTCTCAATTACCATAGATGGAGAAACCAAAGTATTCCACGACAAAACCAAATTCACAAAATATCTTTCCACGAATCCAGCCCTTCAAAGGATAATAACAGAAAAGGAGCAATACAAGGACGGAAATCACGCCCTAGAAAAAACAAGAAAGTAATCCCTCAACAAACCAAAATGAAGACAGCCACAAGAACAGAATGCCAACTCTAACAACAAAAATAAAAGGAAGCAACAATTACTTTTCCTTAATATCTCTTAATATCAATGGACTCAATTCCCCAATAAAAAGACATAGACTAACAGACTGGCTACACAAACAGGACCCAACATTCTCTGCTACAGGAAACCCATCTCAGGGAAAAAGACAGACACTACCTCAGAGTGAAAGGCTGGAAAACAATTTTCCAAGCAAATGGTCTGAAGAAACAAGCTGGAGTAGCCATTCTAATATCGGATAAAATCGACTTCCAACCCAAAGTTATCAAAAAGGACAAGGAGGGACACTTCATACTCATCAAAGGTAAAATCCTCCAAGAGGAACTCTCAAATCTGAATATCTACGCTCCAAATGCAAGGGCAGCCACATTCATTAAAGACATTTTAGTAAAGCTCAAAGCACACATTGCACCTCACAGAATAATAGTGGGAGACTTCAACACACCACTTTCCTCAAGGGACAGATCATGGAAACAGAAACTAAACAGGGACACAGTGAAACTAACAGAAGTTATGAAACAAATGGACCTAACAGATATCTACAGAACATTTTATCCTAAAACAAAAGGATATACCTTCTTCTCAGCACCTCACGGGACTTTCTCCAAAATTGACCATATAATTGGTCACAAAACAGGCCTCAACAGATACAAAAATATTGAAATTGTCCCATGTATCCTATCAGACCACCATGGCCTAAGACTGATCTTCAATAACAACATAAATAATGGAAAGCCAACATTTACGTGGAAACTGAACAACACTCTTCTCAATGATACCTTGGTCAAGGAAGGAATAAAGAAAGAAATTAAAGACTTTTTAGAGTTTAATGAAAATGAAGCCACAACGTACCCAAACCTTTGGAACACAATGAAAGCATTTCTAAGAGGGAAACTCATAGCTCTGAGTGCCTCCAAGAAGAAACGGGAGAGAGCCCATACTAGCAGCTTGACAACACATCTAAAAGCTCTAGAAAAAAAAGAAGCAAATTCAACCAAGAGGAGTAGACGGCAGGAAATAATCAAACTCAGAGGTGAAATCAACCAAGTGGAAACAAGAAGAACTATTCAAAGAATTAACCAAACGAGGAGTTGGTTCTTTGAGAAAATCAACAAGATAGATAAACCCTTAGCTAGACTTACTAAAGGGCACAGGGACAAAATCCTAATTAACAAAATCAGAAATGAAAAGGGAGACATAACAACAGATCCTGAAGAAATCCAAAACACCATCAGATCCTTCTACAAAAGGTTATACTCAACAAAACTGGAAAACCTGGACGAAATGGACAAATTTCTGGACAGATACCAGGTACCAAAGTTGAGTCAGGATCAAGTTGACCATCTAAACAGTCCCATATCACCTAAAGAAATAGAAGCAGTTATTAATAGTCTCCCAGCCAAAAAAAAGCCCAGGATCAGACGGGTTTAGTGCAGAGTTCTATCAGACCTTCAAAGAAGATCTAATTCCAATTCTGCACAAACTATTTCACAAAATAGAAGTAGAAGGTACTCTACCCAACTCATTTTATGAAGCCACTATTACTCTGATGCCTAAACCACAGAAAGATTCAACAAAGATAGAGAACTTCAGACCAATTTCTCTTATGAATATCGATGCAAAAATCCTCAATAAAATTCTTGCTAACCGAATCCAAGAACATATTAAAGCAATCACCCATCCTGACCAAGTAGGTTTTATTCCAGAAATGCAGGGATGGTTTAATATACGAATATCCATCAATGTAATCCATTATATAAACAAACTCAAAGACAAAAACCACATGATCATCTCGTTAGATGCAGAAAAATCATTTGACAAGATTCAATACCCATTCATGATAAAAGTTTTGGAAAGATCAGGAATTCAAGGCCCATACCTAAACATGATAAAAGCAATCTACAGCAAACCAGTAGCCAACATCAAAGTAAATGGAGAGAAGCTGGAAGCAATCCCACTAAAATCAGGGACTAGACAAGGCTGCCCACTTTCTCCCTACCTTTTCAACATAGTACTTGAAGTATTAGCCAGAGCAATTCGACAGCAAAAGGAGATCAAGGGGATACAAATTGGAAAAGAGGAAGTCAATATATCACTTTTTGCAGATGATATGATAGTATATATAAGTGACCCTAAAAATTCTACCAGAGAACTCCTAAACCTGATAAGCAGCTTCGGTGAAGTATCTGGATATAAAATAAACTCAAACAAGTCAATGGCCTTTCTCTATACAAAGAATAAACAGGCTGAGAAAGAAATTAGGGAAAGAACACCCTTCTCAATAGTCACAAATAGTATAAAATATCTTGGCGTAACGCTAACTAAGGAGGTGAAAGATCTGTATGATAAAAACTTCAAATCTCTGAAGAAAGAATTTAAAGAAGATCTCAGAAGATGGAAAGATCTTCCATGCTCATGGATTGGCAGGATCAACATTGTAAAAATGGCTATCTTGCCAAAAGCAATCTACAGATTCAATGCAATCCCAATCAAAATTCCAACTCAATTCTTCAACGAATTAGAAGGAGAAATTTGCAAATTCATCTGGAATAACAAAAAACCTAGGATAGCAAAAACTCTTCTCAAGGATAAAAGAACCTCTGGTGGAATCACCATGCCTGACCTAAAGCTTTACTACAGAGCAATTGTGATAAAACTGCATGGTACTGGTATAGAGACAGACAAGTAGACCAATGGAATAGAATTGAAGACCCAGAAATGAACCCACACACCTATGGTCACTTGATCTTCGACAAGGGAGCTAAAACCATCCAGTGGAAGAAAGACAGCATTTTCAACAATTGGTGCTGGCACAACTGGTTGTTATCATGTAGAAGAATGCGAATCGATCCATACTTATCTCCTTGTACTAAGGTCAAATCTAAGTGGATCAAAGAACTTCACATAAAACCAGAGACACTGAAACTTATAGAGGAGAAAGTGGGGAAAAGCCTTGAAGATATGGGCACAGGGGAAAAATTCCTGAACAGAACAGCAATGGCATGTGCTGTAAGATCGAGAATTGACAAATGGGACCTAATGAAACTCCAAAGTTTCTTCAAGGCAAAAGACACCGTCAATAAGACAAAAAGACCACCAACAGATTGGGAAAGGATCTTTACCTATCCTAAATCAGATAGGGGGCTAATATCCAACATATATGAAGAACTCAAGAAGGTGGACTTCAGAAAATCGAACAACCCCATTAAAAAATGGGGCTGAGAACTGAACAAAGAATTCTCACCTGAGGAATACCGAATGGCAGAGAAGCACCTGAAAAAATGTTCAACATCCTTAATCATCATGGAAATGCAAATCAAAACAACTCTGAGATTCCACCTCACACCAGTCAGAATGGCTAAGATCAAATATTCAGGTGACAGCAGATGCTGGCCTGGATGTGGAGAAAGAGGAACACTCCTCCATTGTTGGTGGGATTGCAGGCTTGTACAACCACTCTGGAAATCAGTCTGGCGGTTCCTCAGAAAATTGGACATAGTACTACCGGAGGATCCAGCAATACCTCTCCTCGGCATTTTTCCAGAAGATGCCCCAACTGGTAAGAAGGACACATGCTCCACTATGTTCATAGCAGCCTTATTTATAATAGCCCGAAGCTGGAAAGAACCCAGATGCCCCTCAACAGAGGAATGGATACAGAAAATGTGGTACATCTACACAATGGAGTACTACTCAGCTATTAAAAAGAATGAATTTATGAAATTCCTAGCCAAATGGATTGACCTGGAGGGCATCATCCTGATTGAGGTAACACATTCACAAAGGAACTCACACAATATGTACTCACTGATAAGTGGATATTAGCCCCAAACCTAGGATTCCCAAGATATAAGGTACAATTTGCTAAACACATGAAACTCAAGAAGAATGAAGACTGAAGTGTGGACACTATGCCCCTCCTTAGAATTGGCAACAAAACACCCATGGAAGGAGTTACAGAGACAAAGTTTGGAGCTGAGATGAAAGGATGGACCATGTAGAGACTGCCATATCCAGGGATCCAACCCATAATCAGCATCCAAACGCTGACACCATTGCATACCCTAGCAAGATTTTATTGAAAGAACCCAGATGTAGCTATCTCTTCTGAGACTATGCCGGAGCCTAGCAAACACAGAAGTGGATGCTCACAATCAGCTAATGGATGGATCACAGGGCTCCCAATGGAGGAGCTAGATAAAGAACCCAAGGAGCTAACGGGATCTGCAACCCTATAGGTGGAACAACATTATGAACTAACCAGTACCCCGGAGTTCTTGACTCTAGCTGCATATGTATCAAAAGATGGCCTAATCGGCCATCACTGGAAAGAGAGGCCCATTGGACACGTAAACTCTGTATGCCCCAGTACAGGGGAACGCCAGGGCCAAAAAGGGGGAGTGGGTGTGTAGGGGAGTGGGGGTGGGTGGGTATGGGGGACTTTTGGTATAGCATTGGAAATGTAAATGAGCTAAATTCCTAATAAAAAATGAAAAAAAAAAAAAAAAGAACACATCAAAAAGATCATCTACTTGTGTCAGATACTGAGGGAATGGCTAATGACTTGCCTGACTTGAGATCCATCCCATGAGCAAGAACCATTCCCTGACAGTATTAATGGTTTTGCTGTTATGCCTGCAGACAGAGGCCTAGCAAAACTGTATTCTGAGAGGCTTCACCCAGCATCTTACCAAAGGAAATCCAGAGACCCACAATCACAAATTATCTGGAGGTCTTGTGGAAGAGTTGGGGGAAAGATGATGAACTTGGAGAGGATAGGAACTTTACAAGAAGATGAACAAAATCAAATAACTTGGTTCCTTGGGGGCTCCCAGAGACGGAACCATCCACCAAAGTGCATACAGAGTCTGGACCCAGGCCCTCACACATATATAGAAAGTGTAAAGCATTCTCTTTATTAGGATCCCCCAAACTGAAATGGGGGGCTTACCCTGACTCTGTTACCTGCTTTTGGATCCTGCTCCCCTAAATAGGGTGTCTTATCTGACCTCAGTGGGAGAGGTTATCACTAGTTCTGCATTGACATGAGGTTCCAGGATCCATTTTGAAACAAAACAAAACAAAATCAAACAGACAACAAACAACAAAACAAAACAAAAATAAAAACAATAAACAAACAAAAAAGTCCCCATACCAGGTGTTTATTAAATTCTTGATAAAAGAATTATATGTTGGTTTGTTTTCCGCAAGTCAACAATTGAGGCTTAAACATAATTTGGGCAAAGATTGTGAATATCTAAAAGACACTTGATTCTTGCATCCCTGAAAAGGAATTTCCACTTTGTGAATACCTCACGATAAAGGATCTTCCTGTGCCAATGTCTTTCTTTGTACAATGGACTGACCTGTGAAACTGCCACTAATTTCTGTGGAGGGAATTCCTGCCAAAATGGAGACACCTGTCATAAAGACCCTGACCACACTATCTATATCTGGTCTGCTTGAAATGCCGGAAGGTTCTGTAAGACAGATAATAATGAAGAAGCATCCAAGTCCCACAATGAGGTTATATGCCAGGACGGAACCAATGGCTACTCATGCTTCTGTGTGCCTGGACACCAAGACAGACACTGTAGCTTGGAAGCAGATGAATGTGTTTCCCAACCCTGCATGAATGTGGCTACATGCCTATATTGACATAGAAAGATACACATGTGTCTGTCCTCATGAGTATTCTTGTGTGAACTGTGACTGGGAAATTGATAAATGTGGATGTCATCTGTTTCTACCTGGTGCCACATATCAAGATGCTCTTGAGTCTTACGTCTGTGACTGTGTACATGGATTTCTTGGAGATCATGGTGAACTCAAATTTGATCATCTGCCAATCACCAATGTCTCCATGGAGGCCTATGTTGGAATAGAGGAAACAGCATCTTCTGTGACTACATGGGTACTGAGTTCACAGGGACACACCTTGATACTGTGATGCCCCTTTATTGGTCAAAGACTTGTTACATGATATAATATGTGAAGACACTGTTGACAGTTAAATCTGTCACTTCTGGCCTGGATACACAGGTGCTTATGTGAGATGGTCATATGAATGCAGTAGCAACCTCAGTCAATTTGGGGAGGAATGTGTCAAACTGAACTCAAAAGATCTCTACAGACACATTGTTGGCCTGCTTCTTCTTTCAACCACCTTGGAGAGTCAAGCTATGTTTGTATCTATCAGTCTGGATTCACATAGAGAATCAAAGCATAATTGTCCTCTAAGAGACTCCACCCAACAGCTGACTGAAACAGATGCAGATACCCAGAGCCAAACCCTAGATGGAGTTCTGGAAATCCTGTAGAAGAGACTGAACTACTAACCAAAGAGCAAACAAGGGCTGGACCTAGCCCCTAACATACATATGTATCAGATGTGTAGCATGGCCTTCACACAGTTCCCCTCAGAACTGGACAAGATGCTTGCACTAACTCTGTTACCTGCTTCTCAATCCTGTCCCCCTAACAAGACTGTCTTCTCTGACCAGTAGGAGAGGATGAACCTAGTCCTGAAGTGAATCGAAATATCAGGATATATTTGTTTCCTGGTAGGGATCTCCCCATTCTGAGAGGTAGAATGGAGGGGAAATGGGAGAAAGCCCTTGTGAAGGAAAATGGAAGGAAAGGGGGTACTTCACTCAAAATATTAAAAAAGAAAGAAAGAAAGAAAGAAAGGAAAGAAAGAAAGAAAGAAAGAAAGGCAGGAAGAAAGAAAGAAAGAAAGAAAGAAAGAAAGAAAGAAAGAAAGAAAGAAAGAAAGAAAGGCAGGAAGAAAGAAAGAAAGAAAGAAAGAAAGAAAGAAAGGAAGGAAGGAAGGAAGGAAGGAAGGAAGGAAGGAAGGAAGGAAGGATTAAGGATAGACTAGGCATATGTAAACATAATAAAGCAATGTACAGCTAGCCTATCTTTGAACATAAAATTAAATGAAGAGAAATTCAATGCAATTGCCCCAAAATCGACAGCAAGACAAGATCTTCAAGCAGGAATAATCGATCTTGTGGCTGAAGTCAACCAAGTGTAAACAAAATGAACTATTCAAAGAATCAACGAAATCAGGAGCTGATTCTTTGAGAAAATCAACAAGATAGATAAACCCTTAGCCAGACTCACTAGAGGGCACAGGGACAGCATCCTAATTAACAAAATCAGAAATGAAAAGGGAGACATAACAACAGAATCTGAGAAAATCCAAAAACTCATCAGATCCTACTACAAAAGACTTTACTCAACAAAACTCAAAAACCTGGATGAAATGAACAATTTTCTAGACAGATACCAGGTACCAAAGTTAAATCAGGATCAGATTAACGATCTAAACAGTCTAATATCCCCTAAAGAAATAGAAACAGTCATCAAAAATCTCCCAACCAAAAAAAGCTGAGGACATGATGGGTTTAGTGAAGAGTTCTATCAGACCCTCAAAGAAGACCTAATTTCAATTCTCACTATTCTACAAAATAGAAACAGAAGGTACACTACCGAATTCATTCTATGAAGCCACAATTATTCTGATATCTAAACCACACAAAGACACAACGAAGAAAGAAAACTTAAGACCAATTTCCCTTATGAATATTGATACAAAATATTCAATAAAATTCACACAAACCAAATCCAAGAACACATAAAAATAATCATCCATCATGATCAAGTAGGTTTCGTCTCAGGGATTAAGGGATGGTTCAATATTTGGAAATCCATCAGCATAATCCACTATATAAACAAACTCAAAGACAAAAAACACATGATTATCTCATTAGATGCTGAGAAAGCATTTTATAAAATCTAACATCCTTTCATGATAAAAGTCATGGAAAGATCATGAATTCAAGGCCCATACCTAAACATAATAAAAGCAATATACAGCAAACCAGTAGCCAACATCAAACTAAATGGTGAGAAACTTGAAGCAATCACACTAAACTCAGGGACTAGACAAAGCTGGCCACTCTCTTCCTACCAATACAGTACTTGAAGTCCTAGCCAGAGGCAGCAAAAGGAGATCAAAAGAATACAAATTGGAAAGGAAGAAGTCAAAATATTACTATTTGCAGATGACATGATAGTATATATAAGTGACCCAAACAATTCCACCAGAGAACTCCTAAACCTGATAAACAACTTCAGTGAAGTAGCTGGATAAAAAATTAATTCAAACAAATCAGTTGTTTTTCTTTACACAAAGGATGTACAGGCTGAGAAAGAGACTAGGGAAACAACACCCTCCAAAATAGTCACAAAAAATATAAAATACCTTGGCATGACTCTAAGAAAGTGAAAGATCTGTATGATAAGAACTTCAAGTCTCTGAAGAAAGAAATTGAAGAAAATCTCAGAAGATGGAAAGATCAACCATGCTCATGGATTGGCAGGATTAATATAGTAAAAATGACTAACTTACCAAAAGCAACCTATAGATTCAGCAAAATTCCAAATTATTCTTTACAGAGTTAGAAAGGGCAATTTGAAAATTCATCTGGAATAACAAAAAACCTAAAATAGCAAAAACTATTCTCAACAATAAAAGCAGTTCTGGTGCAATCACCATCCTTGACCTCAAGCTGTACTTTAGAGAAATTGTGTTAAAAACTCCATGGTACTGATACAAGGACAGACAGGTAGATCAATGGAATAGAATTGAAGATCCAGAAATGAACCAACACACCTATGTTCGCTTGATCTTTGCTAAAGAAGCTAAAACCATCCAGTGGAAAAAAGACAGTGTTTTCAAGAAATGATGCTGGCTGAACTGGTAGTTCGCATGTAGAAGAATGTAAATTGATCCAATGTAATATCCTTGTACAAAGCTCAATTCTAAGTGAATCAAGGAATTCCACATAAAACAAGAGACACTGAAATTTATAGATGAGAAAGTAGGTAAGAACCTCGAAGATATGGGCACAGGGAAAAAATTCTTGAGCGGAACACCAATGGCTTGTGATGTAAGGTCAAGAATCTACAAATGGATTTTCATAAAATTGCAATGCTTCTGTAAGGCAAAAGACACTGTCAATAAGACAAAACAGCAACCAACAGATTGGGAAAAAAAATCTTTACCCATCCTAAATCCAATAGGGGGCTAATATCCAATATATATAAAGAACTCAAGAAGTTGGACTCCAGAAAATCAAATGACCCATATTAAAAAATTGGATACAGAACTAAACTAAGAATTCTCAACTGAGGAATACAGAATGTCTCAGAAGCATGCAAATAAATATTCAACATCCTTAATCATCAGGGAAATGAAAATCAAAACAACCCTAAGATTCTATCTCACACTAGTCAGAATGGCTAAGATCAGAAACTCAGGTGACAGCAGATGCTGGAGAGGATGTGGAGAAAGAGGAACACTCCTCCATTACTGATGGGATTACAAGCTGGTACCACCACTCTGGAAATAAGTTTGGTGGTTCCTCAGAAAATTGGACATAGTGCTACATGAAGATCCAGCAATACCACTCCCGAGCTTATACCCAGAAGATGCTCCAACTTATAAGGACACATGCTCCACCATGTTCATAGCAGGCTAATTTATAATAGCCAGAAGCTTTAAAGAACCCATATGTCTCTCAACAGAGGAATGGAAACAGAAAATGTAGTACATTTACACAATGGTGTACTGCTCAGCAATTAAATACAATGAATTCATGAAATTCTTAGACAAATGGATGGATCTGGAGGATATCATCCTAAGTGAGGTAACCCAATCACAAAAGAACACACATGATATGCATTCACTGATAAGTGGATGTTAGCCTAGAAGCTCAGAATACCCAAGATACCATTTGCAAAACACATGAAACTAAAGAAGGAAGGCCAAAGTGTGGATACTTTGAAGCTTCTTAGAAGGGGGGTGGGGGAGATACCCTTGGAAAGAGTTATAGAGACAAAATTCAGAGCAGAGACTGAAAGAATGACCATCCAGAGACTGCCCCACGTGAAGATCCATCCTATAAACAATCAACAAACCCAGACAATAAAGCAGATACCAACAAGAGATTACTGATAGGAGCCTGATATAGTTGTCTCCTGAGAGGCTCTGCCTGGAAAATAAGTAAGTGTATGCTCATAGTCATCCATTCGATGGAGCACAGTGTCCCCAATCAAGGAGCTAGAGACAGTACCCAAGGAGTGGAAGG
Source organism: Mus musculus (assembly GCF_000001635.26). Taxonomy (NCBI): domain Eukaryota; kingdom Metazoa; phylum Chordata; class Mammalia; order Rodentia; family Muridae; genus Mus; species Mus musculus. Next base: position 12,526,430 of record NC_000069.6, read on the forward strand.
ATTTTGTAGCCTCATAGGAGGAACAATAATATGATCTAACCAGTATCTCTAGAGCTCCCTGGTAATAAACCACCAATCAAAGAAAACACTTGTCTCCAGCTACATATGTAGCAGAGGCTGGCCTATGCAGTCATCAATAGGAGGAGAGCCCCTTGTTCCTGTGAAGGCTCTATGCCCCTGTATTGGAGAATACCTGGGCCAGGAATTAGGAGTGAATGGGTTGGTATTGTGGGGGGGGGGGTGGGCAAGGGATAGGAAATTTTCTGAGGGTAAATTAGGAAAGGGGATAACACTTGTAATATAAATAATGAAAATATCTAAAAAGTTAAAAAAAAGATCTTTCATTCACTCCATATTTATTTAATATAGTGCTTGGAATATATTTTTCATCCCTTTTCCCTAAGAGTATGCAAAGTCCACAGAAGAAATGTATGCCTGAAACAGGAAATATGGTCAAAACTATTAAGTAGGAAAGTCACTAGCCCATAGGGAGAACCTGCTAGTATTTGTTATTTGAGTAAGTAGTCATGTTGTCAAAATTCCTTCTAAATACTTATGTTCATGTCCACAGATTTGAGCTACTCCTCATCAGAGAAGCTTTGACTATTCAGAGTACAATAGCTTCAAATATTTGAGAATAAATGTTTGGGAGTGCTCATCCTTTGATATGTCATTTATATCAAACTGCAATTCCATCCTCGATTCTCAGGGATCATTTCAAAAAAGGGTGGGAATGTTGGCAGATACTGAGTTTGGCAGGTGGTGTTACAAAATGGTGCTTTTTGTACCTGGCATTGTTGATGCACACATGAAGTTACAGTAGTTCTGCCAACCTCCATAAGACCTGCACAAGTTAAAGCCAGCATGATACATGGGGATTTAGCCGTTGGTAGGTTGCCCATTCCCAAATATGTAACAGCACACATATGCACATAGGATAGCATTATACTTAGTTAAAAAGAAAAAAAAAAACTAAGTGAACAAATGAAAATAAATACACACTGTTGAGAGTGCAATGCATTAGAGAGCTCTCCGGGGGAAGTTGAGAGGAGTAGAGTTTGATATTACCATGATACAATGCATAAATATATACAAATTTCAAAGAATAAATAAAATTTTATTTGAGGAGAGTATGAAGAAGTAGAGGAGAGACAAATTTGGATGGGAAAACGTAGATGTAGTTAAATAGGAGTAACAGGTATGGTATGGTGAGTTTTTGACAAATAGTGTGATTATAGACAACACTAGACTGTACAGGGTTTTGAAAAATGAAGAAAGCATTTTAAAAGTTTAGGTGAAATAAATGATAGTTGTTGGAGAATGTGGGTCCCATTTTCTCTCTGAAGGCTGTGACTAACAGCCTGAGAAAACAAAAGGAGCAGAGGTGGAGAGCTGGGTTCAGATGGCTGTGCGTATGGACAGAATGATATCTAGAGACCACTGCAGCAAGACAAGAATACTTTATTGTTTCAGGAATAGGGTAAATAAAGGCTTTTTTAGTAGTATGGCTCAAAAGGACTAATTGCTCATTGTATCAGGAGAGTAAGAAGAGCTGATTGGTTATTATATGCCACCTAATTATCTTGTGGGCAGAAGCCAGAGAAGGATTTGTGTGACTTTTCAGACAAGGACAATCACCTGTATTCAGGGACACTCTTCAGACAGAAATAGGAACAGTGAATCCCCATTAAGAATGGGAGTACCCTATTTTGTACCAAGCTTTGAAAGTAATAGTGATGTTCTCCAACAGGGGAACATAACAATCTTTATCCAAATGAGAACATTACAGAATTTAAAGAGTAATGAAAACATTACATTATTGCATGAAAATGAATACTTGTTTATTTTAGAGTATATGTTAGTAATAGACAATATGAATTATTCAATTATTTAAACAAATAACCAATGTTTAAGTAAGCTAAGTTGTGTTTGATTCAAAATTGGCTTATAACAATAAAAGCTACTGATAACCTGGACAAAACTTTGAAATCAGGTAAGAAATTCTAGAACTCAGCAAGCTGGACAGAGATCATCAATTTTTGTTTGTTTGGTTGGTTTTTTGTTTTTGTTTTTGTTTTTTGTTTTTTTGTTTTTTGTTTTGTTTTTCAAGACAGGGTTTCTCTTTATAGCCCTGGCTGTCCTGGAACTCACTCTGTAGACCAGGCTGGCCTCGAACTCAGAAACTGGCCTGCCTTGAACCCAGAAATCGGCCTGCCTTTGCTTCCCAAGTGTTGGGAATAAAGGCATGGACCACCACCACCCAGCTCATCAAAATGTTTTTAAAGACTTTAATTTATTTTCTTTGTAACAAATACTCAGGATGTTTTGCATATGTTGCATTTCATAGGAAGAAAATACAGTTTGTAGTGTTTACCAGAATCTGAAACAACATCTAAAAACACTTCATTCAACATTATATACTTCTATAAGTAAATGTACTTCATGTTTACTGGAAGAGGTGATATGCAAGAGAGCAAAGAACACAGGATAGTAGACATTCAAAATACAGCCATATTTGCTTAAATTCTTAATCATTTCCATTGTAACCCAACCTTCATGTAAAATGTATGAATTGTTTTCAAAAGTCATTTTCTTTGCTATTTTAAAATCTTGATATCAGCAACATTTTAACAGAGAATGCAAACACAGATATCAAAGAGTATTACAAAGTTATTAAAAAGATATGAGAAAAATGTGTTTCTAGAACATTTTCATTGTCTTCTAAACTGATGTAACTATGGTGATTAATGTTGCTGTATACAAGTTAGATTCTGCTTACTTCTGTAAAGAGCCATTGTGCTTGCTATAATAAAGCTTGGTCTTAGATTAGCAGAACAAAATACTGATAACCTAGAGAAATGATATTTATATTGTAGACTAATTTCTAATTAAAGAAAAGATGAAAGCAAAACAATGATGCTAAAATTAATATTATTTCAGACTTAAATGAGATGAGGAATAACCTCACTAAGTATTGTATAAAATGTTGAAGAGTGATTTCATACATAAACAAAATAGTAACCTATGTATTTATTATCAAAAGATGTTTTAGCCCCCTTTTAGCCACCTCAGGTTAGTGTGCATTTATAATGTGCCAAGGTATTAAATATTTTAAAAATTATTTTATGATATATTTCATTGTTATGTCTCCCTTTTCATTTCTGAATTTATTAATTTGGATACTGTCTCTGTGCCTTCTGGTTAATCTGGATAAGGGTTTATCTGTCTTGTTGATTTTCTCCAAGAACAATCTCCTGATTTTGTTGGTTCTTTGTATAGTTCTTTTTCTTTATATTTGGTTGATTTCAGCCTTAAGTTTGATTATTTCCTGGCCATCTATCCCTCTTGGGTGTATTTGCTTCTTTTTGTTCTAGAGCTTTCAGGTGTGCTGTCAAAACTGCTAGTGTAAGCTCTCTTCAGTTTCTTTTTGGAGGCATGTAGAACTATGAGTTTTCCTCTTACCACTGCTTTCATTGTGTCCCATAAATTTTGGTACAATGTGTCTTCATTTTCATTAAACACCAAAAAGTGTTTAATTTCTTTCTTTATTTCTTCCTTGACCAAGTTATCATTGAGTAGAGCGTTGTTCTGTTTCCATGTGTATGGGTGCTTTCTCTTGTTTTTATTGGTATTTAAGACTAGCCTTAGTCCGTGGTGATCTGATAGCGTACATGGGATTATTTCAATATTCTTGCATCTGTTGAGGCCTGTTTTGTGACCAATTATATGATCAGTTTTGGAGAAAGTACCATGAGGTTCTGAGAAGAAGTTGTATTTTTTTTTTTGCTTTAAGATGAAATGTTCTATAAATATCTGTTAGAATCATTTGGTTCATAACATCTGCTAGTTTCACTGTGTCTCTTTAATTTCTGTTTCCATGATCTGTCCATTTCTGAGAGTGGTGTTGAAATCTCCCACTATTGTTGTGTGGGATGCAATGTGCGCTTTTGAGCTTTAGTAAAGTTTCTTTTGTTAATGTGAGTGCCCTTGCATTTGGAGCACAGTTGTTCATAATTGAGAGTTCATCTTGGTAGATTTTTTCCTTTGACCAGTATTTAGTGCCCTTCCTTATCTTTTTTGATAACTTTTGGTTGAAAGTTGATTTTATTCAATATTAGAATGGCTACTCCAGCTTGTTTCTTAGAACCATTTACTTGGAAAATTGTTTTCCAACCTTTTATTCTGAGGTGGTGTCTGTCTTTGTCACTGAGGTGAGTTTCCTGTATGCAACAAAATGCTGGGTACTGTTTGCATATCCAGTCTGTTAGACTCTGTCTTTATATCAGGGAATTGAGTCCATTGATATTAAGAGATATTAAGGAAAAATGATTGCTACTTCCTGTTATTTTTGTTGTTAGAGGTAAAATTATGTTATCTTTTATGGGTTTGTTGAAAGATTACTTTCTTGCTTTTTCTAGGGTGTATTTTTCCTCCCTGTGCTGGCTTTTTCCATCTATTATCTTTTGTAGGGTTGGATCTATGTAAAGATATTGTATAATTTGGTTTTCTCATGGAATACTTTAGTTTATTCATCTATGGTAATTGACAGTTTTACTGGGTGTAGTATCCTGGGCTGTATTTTGTGTTCTCTTAAGGTTTGTATGGACATCTGTCCAGGATCTTCTGGATTTTATAGTCTCTGGTGAGAAGTCTGATAATTCTGATAGGTCTGCCTATATGTTACTTGACCTTGACTTTTTTCCCTTACTGCTTTTAGTATTCTTTCTTTTTTTAGTTAATTTGACATTTTGATTATTATGTGACAGTAGGAATTTCTCTTCTGGTCCAGTCTATTTGGAGTTCTGTAGGCTTCTTCTGTGTTCATGGGCACCTCTTTCTTTAGGTTAGGGAAGTTTTATTCTATAATTTTGTAGAAGATATTTACTAGCCCTTAAATTGGGAATCTTTGGTCCTTTCTATACCTATCATCCTGAGGTTTGGTTTTTTCATTGTATCCTGAATTTCCTGGATGTTTTGGATTAGGAGCTTTTTGTATTTTGCATTTTCTTTGACTGTTGTGTCAATGTTTTCTACAGTATCTTCTGTCCTTGAGATTCTCTCTTCTATCTCTTGTATTCTTTTCTTAATGCTTTCATCTATGACTCCAGATCTCTTTCTTAGGTTTCCTAACTCCAGGGGTGTCTCCCTTTGTTGTTTATTTTTTTATTGTTTCTATTTCCATTTTTAGATCTTGGATGATTTTGTTCCTTTCCTTTGCCCATTTGATTTTGTTTTCCTGTAATTCTTTAAGGGATTTTTGTATTTCCTCTTTAAGGGCTTCTAGCCATTTACCTGTGTTCTCCTTTATTTCTTTATGGGAGTTATTTATGCACTTCTTGTTGTCCTCTATCACCTCCATGACCATCATGAGAAGTGACTGTAGATCTGAATCTTGCTTTTCCGATATGATGGTCTATTTAGTACTTGATATGGTGGGAGAATTGGGTTCTGATGATGGCAAGTACCCTTGGTTTCTGTTACACTTATGTTCTTATGCTTGTCTTCTGCCATCTGATTATCTCTAGTACTACCTGCCTTAGCTATATCTGACTGGAGCTTGTCCTTCCCGTGATCCTGGTTGTGTCAGAACTCCTCAGAGTTCAGCTGTCTCTGTGATCCTGTGGCTCGGGATCCTGTGATCCTAAGATCATGGGTGTATCAGATATCCTGGAAGTCAGGCTGCCTATGGGACCCTGAGATCCTGGTGTGACAAAGTTCCTCAGATCTTGTGATCCTGTGATTCTGTGGTCCTGGGCGTATTAGAGCACCACCTGGGAGTAGAACTTCTGGGTGTTGTGGTAATGGTTGTGGAGTTCTTGCCCAAGGTCTTCTCAGACTGGAAGGAGCCCCTGCCACTCTTTCGGTAGATTTCCTGGGTGCCTGGGTCCCACTGGTCCCAGTTACTTCTGGTGCTGTTGCAGATACTGTGTCCTCCTCACCTTTGATCCTATGATCCTGGGCATGTTACAGCACCTGAGAGTGGTATTAAATATTTTTATCTTTTGTATGTACCTTTTCCATTTAAAGACTGTGAATTTATTCTATTATCAAAATAATGAAATATGACATGATATGGTGAATAATTTCATCTTACAATGTTGTTTTCTATATCATTATACAGGTGGCCAATTAACAACAAGAACCAACAACAACAAATAAATCCTTGATTTTTTTTTTGTACAGTAATGACACAAATAGCATTATTAGCTTTTTCAAGTTCAGCCATATAAGTCATGAGGTCCTGTTTTAATAATCATTTAAAAATATCACTGTCTTGGTTATGATACTTTCACCATTAAAATCCTTCATTATACTAGAGCAATGATTAACTAAATCTTATATCTAAATTTAATGTCTTCTTCAGTTAATTGGACAGTAATCTGGTTACATAAAAAAAAAAGGAAGTTTTTTGAGTTCTACAAAATGATTGTGCTTTCCTCATCTACAAGGATAGGAACCGTTCAGGAACTTGAAATCTTCATCAATTAGCCCTTTTCATCCTCTTCTACCAACATGACACCACATTTAAAATGCAATCTGATCTGTTAAGATCATAAATAGAGGTACAATGTCCACATATTAAACATGGTAAAGTGGGAATATCTTGTTTTCAGTAAAATCCATCATCACCCATACCCATGTGCATTTGTCTTTGTTTATTACAAAACTTTCTAATAACTTTGGTTTTGAAATGCTTACTTTAAGGAACAAATGCAGGCTAGCTTAGGGGTAGAATGCTTCCCTTGCATGTTTGCAGGCATCATGCTCTTGATACAGTCCAATTACTGTAAAACAACAACAACAAAACAAGGACAATAACAGCAACAAAATATTACTAGCAGCATTCTCTCTTCACTAGTCTCAGATTTTAATGTGTCTGAAAAATTCACAATAAACTGTGAGGAGCCTTATCTCTCCACTTTGATATAACTTGATACATCAATTTTTATTTAGTATAAAATCTAGTAATTCTTGTTATCAGTTATTTTGCGCTATGTTAGGCCATGTAATCAGAAATATAATCTGTGGTAATTTGTTTGTTTGTTTGTTTGTTTTCCTGAAGGAAACATCTTCATCCTCTTTGTGGGTTGAAGTACTCAATTTAATAATAAACTGTATCATGGAACTCCAAAATCCGTGTTCATTAAAGTATTCCCAACTGTCTAGTTTGGGAAATATAAACATGATATTACATGCTGCATGGCTTTCTCAGAGAAAAATGAAAAAAAAAATCTATTTGTCCAAGTTTCAGATTACATAGACTCACCAAGAAAAATACTTGAAGCAACTCCTAATTGATAAAGGAGATTTTTTTTTTTTTTTTTTTGTCAGAGAACAAGGGACTTATACACAACCTTACATTTCATACACCATAGTCAGCTCAAAGGCTGGGCCATTTCTTTCTTTTTTTATTAGATATTTTCTTCATTTACATTTCAAATATTACCTTGAAAGTCCCCTATACACTCCCCCCACCCTAATCCCCAACCCACCCACTCCCACTTCCTGACCCTGGCATTCCCCTGTACTGGGACAAATGATCTTCACAAGAAAAAGGGCCTCTCCTCCCATTGATGGTCTACTAGGCCATCCTCTGCTACATATACAACTAGAGACACAGTTCTGGGGGGGTATTGGTTAGTACATATTGTTGTTCCACCTATAGGATTGCAGACCCCTTTAGCTCCTTGGGTACTTTCTCTAGCTACTTCATTAGGGGCCATGTGTTCCATCCAATAGATGACTGTGAGAACCCACTTCTCTATTTGCTAGGCACTACCAAATATTCTCAAAAGGTAGCTTTATCAGGGTCCTGTCAGCTAAATCTTGCTGGAATAATCAATAATGTGTGGGTTTGGTAGTTGTATATGGGATGGATCCCTGGTAGGGCAGACTCTGGATGGTCCTTTCTTCTATCTAAGGTCCGAAATTTGTCTCTGTAATTCCCTCCATGGGTACTTGTTCCGCATTCTAAGAAAGAACTAATTATCCACACTTTGGTCATCCTTCTTGAGTTTCAGGTGTTTTGCAAATTGTATCTTGGTAGTCTAAGTCTCTGGGTTAATATCCGCTTATCATTGAATGCTTATCATGTATGTTCTTTTGTAACTGGGTTACCTCACTCAGGATCCTCCAGGTCAATCCATTTGCCTAAGAAATTAGTAAATTCATTGTTTTTAATTGCTGAATAGTACTGCATTGTGTTAAACTACCATATTCTCTGTATCCATTCCTCTGTTGAGGGACATCTGGGTTATTTCTGGCTATTATAAATAAGGCTGCTATGAACATAGTGGAGCATGTGTCCTTAATACAACTTGGAACATCTTCTGGATATATGCCAAGAGAGTTATTGCTGGACCTTCCAGTAATACTATGTCCAATTTTCTGAGGAAATATAAGGCTGATTTCCAGAGTGGTTGTACCAGCTTGCAATCACACCAGCAATGAAGGAGTGTTCCTCTTTCTCCACAACCTGGCCAGCATCTGCTGTCACCTGAATTTTTGATCTTAGCCATTTTGACTGGTGTGAGGTGGAATCTCAGGGTTGTATTGATTTGCATTTCCCTGATGATTAAGGATGATAAACATGTTTTAAGATACTTCACAGCAATTCACTGTTAGTCAGTTGAGAGTTCTTTATTTAGCTCTCTCCTCCATTTTTAATGGGGTTATTTTAATTTCTGGAGTCCAGTTTTTTGAGTTCTTTGTGTATATTGCATATTAGTCCCCTATCAGATTTAGTATTGGTAAAGATCCTTTCCCAATCTGTTGGTGGACTTTTTGTCTTTTTGGCAATGTCTTTTGCCTTACAGAATGAATCTTTGCAATTTTACGAGGTCCCATTTGGCGATTCTTGATCTTACAGCACAAGCCATTGGTGTTCTGTTCCCCTGTGCCCATATATACAAGGCAGTCTCCCACTTTTACCTCTATAAGTTTGAGAGTCTCTAGTTTTATGTGGAAGTTTTCGATCCACTTAGACTTGATCTTTTTACAAGGAGATAAGAATAGGTCAATTTGCATTTTACTACAAGATAACCACCAGTTGTGCCAGTACTATTTGTAGAAATAGCTGTCTTTTTTTCACTGGAAGGTTTTAGATTCCTTATCAAAGTTCAAGTGACCATAAGTGTGTGGGTTTATTTCTTGGTCTTCAATTCTATTTCATTAATCTACTTCTCTGTCTCTGTACAAGTTTCAGTATATTTGCAGTATTTTGCAGTTTTTATCACAATTGCTCTGTTGTACAGCTTGAGGTCAGGCATAGTGATTCCCCCAGATGCTCCTGTATTGTTGAGAATAGTTTTTGCTATCCTAGGTTTTTTTGTTATTTCAGATGAATTTACAAATTGCCCTTTCTAATTCAGTGAAGAATTGAGTTGGAATTTTGATGGGGATTGCATTGAATCTGTAGATTGCTCTTGGTAAGATAGCCATTTTTACTATATTAATCCTGCCAACCCATGAACATGGGAGACTTTCCACATTCTGAGATCTTCTTCAATTTCTTTCATCAGATATTTGAAGTTCTTACCATATAGATCTTTCACATGTTAGGTTAGAGTCCAACCAAGGTATTTCACTTTATCTGTGACTATTGTTAAGGGTGTTGTTTCACTAATTTCTTTCTCAGCCTGTTTATCCTTTGTGTAGAGAAAGGCTATTGATTTGTTTGAGTTAATTTTATATCCAGCTACTGCACTGAAGCTCTTTATCAGGTTTAGGAGTTCCCTTATGGAGTTTTTAGGGTCACTTATATACACTATCATATCATCTGCAAATAGTGATATTTTTGCTTCTTCCTTACCGTTTTGTATCCCCTTGAACTCCTTTTGTTGTCTAATTGCTCTGGCTAGGAATTCAAGTATTAAATTGAATAGGTAGGGAGAAAGTGGGACTTTTCTAGTCCCTGATTTTAGTGTGTTGCTTCAAGATTCTCTCTATTTAGTTTGATGTTGGCTATTGGTTTGCATTATATTGCTCTTATTATGTTTAAGTATGGGCCTTAATTTCTGATATTTCCAAGACTTTTATCATGAATGGTTGTTATATTTTGTCAAATGATTTCTCAGCATCTAATGATATCATCCTGTGGTATTTTTTTTTCAGTATGTTTATATAGTGAATTACGTTGATGGATTTCCATATATTTAACCATCCCTGCATCCCTGGAATGAAGCCTACTTGATCATGATGGATCATCGTTTTGATATATTTTTGGATCTGGTTAGCAAGAATTTTATTGAGTATTTTTGCATTGATATTCATAAGGGAAATTGGTCTGAAATTCTCTCTCTTTTTTTTTTTTTTGTTTGTTTGGTCTTTGTGTGGTTTAGGTATCATAGTAATTTTGGCTTCATAAAATGAATTGGGAAGAATACCTTCTGTTTCTATTTTGTGGAAAAGTTTGAGGAGAAATGGAACTAGGTCTTCTTTGAAGGTTTGATAGAACTCTGCACTGAACCCATCTGATCCTGTGCTTTATTTGGTTGGAGACTATGAAAGACTGCTTCTATTACTTTAGGGGATATGGGACTGTTAAGATCATTAATCTGATCCTGATTGAAACTTGGTACCTGGTATCAGTCTAGAAATTTGTCCATTTCATCCAAGTTTTCCAGTTTTCTTGAGTATAGCCTTTGGTAGTAGGATCTGATGATGTTTTAGATTTTCTCATGTTCTGTTGTTATGTCTCCCTTTTCATTTCTGATTTTGTTAATTAGAACATTGTCCCTGTGCCCTCTAGTTAGACTGGCTAAGGGTTGATCTATCTTGTTGATTTTTCTCAAAGAACCAGCTCCTAGTTTGGTTGATTCTTATAATAGTTCTTTTTGTTTCCACTTGGTTGATTTCAGCTCTGAGTTTGATTATTTCCTGCCTTCTTCTTCTCTTGGGTTAATTTGCTTCCTTTTGTTCTAGAGATTTTAGGTGTGCTGTCAAGCTGCTAGTGTGTGCTCTCTCTAGTTTCTTTTTGGAGGCACCCAGAGCTATGAATTTTCCCATTTGGAATGCTTTCATTGTGTCCCATAAGTTTAATTTCTTTCTTTATTTCTTTCATGACCAAGGTATCATTGAGTAGAGTGTTGTTCAGCTTCCTTGTGAATGTTGGCTTTTTATTATATTGTTATTGAAGATCAGCCTTTGTCTGTGGTGATCTGATAGGATACATGGGGAAATTTCAATATATTTGTATCTGTTGAGGCCTATTTTGTGACCAATTACATGGTCAATTTTAAAGAAGGTACCAAGAGGTTCTGAGAAGAAGAGGCATCTTTTTGTTTTAGGATAAAATGTTCTATAGATATTCGTTAAATCCATTTGTTTCTTAACTTCTGTTAGTTTCCATGTGTCGGTTTAGCTTCTGTTTCTAGGATCTGTCCATTGGTTAGAGTGGGGTTTTGAAGTCTCCCACTATTATTGTGTGAGGTGCAATGTGTGCTTTGAGCTTTACTAAAGTTTCTTTAATGAATGTGGCTGCCCATTCATTTGTAGCAAAAATATTCAGAATTGGGAGTTCATCTTGAAAGACTTTACCTGTGAGGAGTATGAAGTGCCCCTCCTTGTCTTTTTTGAAAACTTTGGGTTGGAAGTCAATTTTATTCGATATTAGAATGGCTACTACAGCTTCTTTCTTAGGTCCGTATGCTTGAAAGTTGTTTTCCAGCCTTTCACTCTGAGTTAGCATCAATCGTTTTCCCTGATGTGGGTTTCCTGTAATCAGCAAAATGTTGGGTCCTCTTTGTGTAGCCAGTTTGTTAGTCTATGTCTTTTTATTGGGGAAATGAGTCCATTGATATTAAGAGACATTAAGGAAAAGTAATTTTTGCTTCCTGTTATTTTTGTTGTTAGAGTTGGGATTCTGTTATCGTAACTGTCTTCTTTTAGGTTTCTTGTAAGACTACTTTCTTGCTTTTTCTGTGGCATAATTTCCCTCCTGTTGGAGTTTTCCCTTTATTATTCTTTGAAGGGCTGGATTCATGGAAAGATATTGTGTGAATTTACTTTTGTCATGGAATACTTTGGTTTTCCCATCTATGGTAATTGAGAGTTTTCCTTGTTATAGTAGCCTGGCCTGGTATTAGTGTTCTCTTAGGGTTTGTGTAACCTCTGTCCAGGATCTTCTGGCTTCCAATGTCTCTACTGAGAAGTCTGGTGTATTCTAATAGGTCTGCTTTTATATGTTACTTGACCTACTCCTTTACTGATTTTAATATTCTTTCTTTATTTAGTGCATTTATTGTGCTGATTGTTATGTGTCTGGAGGAATTTCTTTTCTGATCCAGTCTATTTGGAGTTCTGTAGATTTCTTGTATGTTCATGGTCATCTCTTTCTTTAGGTTTGGGAAGTTTTCTTCTATAATTTTGTTGAAGATATTCATCATCATCTATACCTATTATCTTTAGGTTTGTTCTTCTTATTGTGTCCTGGATTTCCTGGATGTTTTGAGTTAGTTTCATTTTTCATTTTCTTTGATTGTTGTGTCCATGCTCTCTATGGAATCTTCTGTACCTGAGATTCTCTCTTCCATCTCTTGTATTCGGTTGCTGATGCTCACATCTATGGTTCCTAATTTCTTTCCTAGGTTTTGTGTTTCCAGAGTTGTCTTCCTTTTTGATTTCTTCATTGTTTCTACTTCCAATTTTAGATCTTGGATGGTTTTGTTCAATTCCATCGCCTGTTTTGTTGTGTTTTCCTATAATTCTTTAAGGGATTTTTGTGTTTCCTCTTTAAGGACTTCTACCTGTTTAGCAGTGTTTTTCTGTATTTCTTTAAGGGAGTTATTAATGTCCTACTTAAAATCCTCTACAGGATCATGAGATATGATTTTAAATTTGAACTATGCTTTTTGGGTGTGTTGTGTATCTAGGACTTGCTGTGGTGGTAGTACTGTGTTCAGATGATGCTGAGTAGTCTTGGTTTCTCTTGGTCAGATTCTTACATTTGCCTTTCTCCATCTGGTTATCTCTGATGTTAGTTGTTATAGTGCTCTCTGGCTGGAACTTGTTTGTCCTGTGATTCTGTTAGCTTCTGTTAGCACTCCTGAGAGTCCAACTCTCTCCTGAGTCTCAGTGGTCAGTGTACTCTCTGCAGGCAAGCTCCCCTCTTTCAGGGAAGGTGCACAAAGGTCTGGAGCTCAGCTCTACCTCCTGACTGAAGATGGGACCCTTTTCCACAAGGTATGTTGCTTCTGATGCCCACATGCTCTCCTGCACAGTCTGGTCTCTGAGGGACCTTGGGTATAAGAGGTTGATCTCACCTGGTCCCACAGTCAGAGCCCAGCTGAGTCATTTCTAAACACCCACATGGCTAACACATTCTCCCCTCTGACATTTCTGAATTGTTACTTACTAAAACCTATATGCCATCCTGGCCACTGTGGACTCAGTTGGTGCGAGGAGGGGCTGGGGCCACTCTTTCTTGGTTCTTAACACGAATTTTATGTTCTCTTTTCTGCAGTGCTCAAGCTCAGATCTTATTTCTTTCTTGGCATGATGATACTCCTTCTCCTTAGTCCCCTTGCCTAAATTCTAAAGTCCTGCCTCTGTCTCTCTGCCTAGACAACAGGCTCTGGCAACTTTATTTACCAAGTAGAAACTACTTGAGTCAGGGACCCTCAGCATTTTATATGAGGTATTCTCATACAATTTTGAAAACTCAATTAACATAATACAAGGACTAGCTCAAATTCACAAGTATCTATAGCATTGAAATGTCTTGCTGTAATAATTATGCACTCGCCCTTCCGCTCCACTGGAGCCCAAGTGTACTTTGCCAGCAGACTCGCCCGACACCCGCAAGGGCCCACACAGGATTCCCCACGGGATCCTAAGACCTCTGGTGAGTGGAACACAGCGCCTGCCCCAATCCAATCGCGTGGAAACTGAGACAGCAGGAAATAGGGAAGCAGGCTACCCAGGGCCTGACCTGGGGCACAAGCACCTTCCGCTCCACTCGAGCCCGAGTGTACCTTACCAGAGGACTCGCCCTACACCCGCAAGGGCCCACACAGGATTCCCCACGGGATCCTAAGACCTGTGGTGAGTGGAACACAGCGCCTGCCCCAATCCAATCGCGTGGAAACTGAGACAGCGGGAAATAGGGAAGCAGGCTACCCGGGGCCTGACCTGGGGCACAAGCACCTTCCACTCCACTCGAGCCCCAGTGTACCTTGCCTGCAGACTCGACTGACACCCGCAAGGGCCCACACAGGAATCCCCACGGGATCCTAAGACCTCTGGTGAGTGGAACACAACATCTGCCAGAAGCCTGGTTTGAACACCAGATATCTGGGTACCCTCCCTGCAAGAAGAGAGCTTGCCTGCAGAGAATACACTGCCCACTGAAACTAAGGAGAGAGCTACCCTCCCAGGTCTGCTTATAAAGGCTAACAGAGTCACCTGAAGGGCAAGCTCTTAACAGTGACAACTATAACAGCTAGCTTCAGAGATTACCAGATGGCGAAAGGCAAACGTAAGAACCCTACTAACAGAAATCAAGACCACTAACCATCGTCAGAACGCAGCACTCCCACCCCACCTAGTCCTGGGCACCCCAACACAACCGAAAACCTAGACTCAGATTTAAAAACATTTCTCATGATGATGATAGAGGACATCAAGAAGGACTTTCATAAGTCACTTAAAGAATTACAGGAGAGCACTGCTAAAGAGTTACAGGCCCTTAGAGAAAAGCAGGAAAACACAACCAAACAGGTAGAAGTCCTTAAAGAAAAACAGGAAAACACATCCAAACAGGTGATGGAAATGAACAAAACCATACTAGAACTAAAAGGGGAAGTAGACACAATAAAGATAACCCAAAGCGAGGCAACACTGGAGATAGACACCCTAGGAAAGAGATCTGGAACCATAGATGCGAGCATCAGCAACAGAATACAAGAAATGGAAGAGAGAATCTCAGGCGCAGAAGATTCCATAGAGAACATCGGCACAACAATCAAAGATAAAACAAAATGCAAAAAGATCCTAACTAAAAACATCCAGGAAATCCAGGACACAATGAGAAGACCAAACCTACGTATAATAGGAATTGATGAGAATGAAGATTTTCAACTTAAAGGGCCAGCTAATATCTTCAACAAAATAATAGAAGAAAACTTCCCAAACATAAAGAAAGAAATGCCCATGATCATACAAGAAGCCTACAGAACTCCAAATAGACTGGACCAGAAAAGAAATTCCTCCAGACACATAATAATCAGAACAACAAATGCACTAAATAAAGATAGAATATTAAAAGCAGTAAGGGAGAAAGGTCAAGTAACATATAAAGGAAGGCCTATCAGAATTACACCAGACTCTTCACCAGAGACTATGAAAGGCAGAAGAGCCTGGACAGATATTATACAGACACTAAGAGAACACAAATGCCAGCCCAGGCTACTATACCCGGCCAAACTCTCAATTACCATAGATGGAGAAACCAAAGTATTCCACGACAAAAACAAATTCACACAATATCTTTCCACGAATCCAGCCATTCAAAGGATAATAACAGAAAAGAAGCAATACAAGGATGGAAATCACGCACTAGAACAAGCAAGAAAGTAAGCCCTCAACAAACCAAAAAGAAGACAGCCACAAGAACAGAATGCCAACCCTAACAACAAAAATAAAAAGAAGCAACAATTACTTTTCCTTAATATCTCTTAATATCAATGGACTCAATTCCCCAATAAAAAGACATAGACTAACAGACTGGCTACACAAACAGGACCCAACATTCTGCTGCTTACAGGAAACCCATCCAGGCAAAAAGACAGACACAACCTCAGAGTGAAAGGCTGGAAAACAATTTTCCAAGCAAATGGTCTGAAGAAACAAGCTGGAGTAGCCATAATAATATCGGTTAAAATCGACGTCCAACCCAAAGTTATCAAAAAAGACAAGGAGGGACACTTCATACTCATCAAAGGTAAAATCCTCCAAGAGGAACTCTCAATTCTGAATATTTACGCTCCAAATGCAAGGGCAGCCACATTCATTAAAGACGCTTTAGTAAAGCTCAAAGCACACATTACACATCACACAATTATAGTGGGAGACTTCAACACACCACTTTCACCAATGGACAGATCGTGGAAAGAGAAACTAAACAGGGACACAGTGAAACTAACAGAAATTATGAAACAAATGGACCTGACAGATATCTACAGAACATTTTATCCTAAAACAAAAGGATATACCTTCTTCTCAGAACCTCATGGTACCTTCTCCAAAATTGACCCCATAATAGGTCACAAAACAGGCCTCAACAGATTCAAAAATATTGAAATTGTCCCATGTATCCTATCAGACCACCATGGCCTAAGACTGATCTTCAATAACAACATAAATAATAGAAATCCAACATTCACGTGGAAACTGAACAACACTCTTCTCAATGATACCTTGGTCAAGGAAGGAATAAAGAAAGAAATTAAAGACTTTTTAGAGTTTAATGAAAATGAAGCCTCAACATACCCAAACCTATGGGACACAATGAAAGCATTTCTAAGAGGGAAACTCATAGCTCTGAGTGCCTCCAAGAAGAAACGGGAGAGAGCACATACTAGCAGCTTGAAAACACATCTAAAAGCTCTAGAAAAAAAGGATTCAAATTCACCCAAGAGGAGTAGACGGCAGGAAATAATCAAACTCAGGGGTGAAATCAACCAAGTGGAAACAAGAAGAACTATTAAAGAATTGACCACACGAGGAGTTGGTTCTTTGAGAAAATCAACAAAATAGATAAACCCTTAGCTAGACTCACTAGAGGGCACAGGGACAAAATCCTAATTAACAAAATCAGAAATGAAAAGGGAGACATAACAACAGATCCTGAAGAAATCCAAAACACCATCAGATCCTTCTACAAAAGGCTATACTCAACAAAACTGGAAAACCTGGATGAAATGGACAAATTTCTGGACAGATACCAGGTACCAAAGTTGAATCAGGATCAAGTTGACCATCTAAACAGTCCCATATCCCATAAAGAAATAGAAGCAGTTTTTAATAGTCTCGCAGCCAAAAAAAGCCCAGGACCAGACAGGTTTAGTGCAGAGTTCTATCAGACCTTCAAAGAAGAACTAATTCCAGTTCTGCACAAACTATTTCACAAAATAGAAGTAGAAGGTACTCTACCCAACTCATTTTATGAAGCCACTATTACTCTGATACCTAAACCACAAAAAGATCCAACAAAGATTGAGAACTTCAAACCAATTTCTCTTATGAATATTGATGCAAAAATCCTCAATAAAATTCTTGCTAACCAAATCCAAGAACACATTAAAGCAATCATCCATCCTGACCAAGTAGGTTTTATTCCAGGGATGCAGGGATGGTTTAATATACGAAAATCCATCAATGTAATCCAGTATATAAACAAACTCAAAGACAAAAACCACATGATCATCTCGTTAGATGCAGAAAAAGCATTTGACAAGATCCAACACCCATTCATAATAATAGTCTAGGAAAGATCAGGAATTCAAGGCCCATACCTAAACATGATAAAAGCAATCTACAGCAAACCAGTATCCAACATCAAAGTAAATGGAGAGAAGCTGGAAGCAATCCCACTAAAATCAGGGACTAGACAAGGCTGCCCACTTTCTCCCTACCTTTTCAACATAGTACTTGAAGTATTAGCCAGAGCAATTCGACAACAAAAGGAGATCAAGGGGATACAAATTGGAAAAGAGGAAGTCAAAATATCACTTTTTGCAGATGATATGATAGTATATATAAGTGACCCGAAATATTCCACCAGAGAACTCCTAAACCTGATAAACAGCTTTGTTGAAGTAGCTGGATATAAAATTAACTCAAACAAGTCAATGGCCTTTCTCTACACAAAGAATAAACAGGCTGAGAAAGAAATTAGGGAAACAACACCCTTCTCAATAGGCACAAATAATATAAAATATCTCAGTGTGACTCTAACTAAGGAATCTGTATGATAAAAACTTCAAGTCTCTGAAGAAAGAAATTAAAGAAGATCTCAGAAGATGGATAGATCTCCCATGCTCATGGATTGGCAGGATCAACATTGTAAAAATGGCTATCTTGCCAAAAGCAATCTACAGATTCAATGCAATCCCCATCAAAATTCCAACTCAATTCTTCAACGAATTAGAAGGAGAAATTTGCAAATTCATCTGGAATAACAAAAAACCTAGGATAGCAAAAACTCTTCTCAAGGATAAAAGAACCTCTGGTGGAATCACCATGCCTGACCTAAAGCTTTACTACAGAGCAATTGTGATAAAAACTGCATGGTACTGGTATAGAGACAGACAAGTAGAACAATGGAACAGAATTGAAGACCCAGAAATGAACCCACACACCTATGGTCACTTGATCTTCGACAAGGGAGCTAAATCCATCCAGTGGAAGAAAGACAGCATTTTCAACAATTGGTGCTGGCACAACTGGTTGTTATCATGTAGAAGAATGTGAATCGATCCATACTTATCTCCTTGTACTAAGGTCAAATCTAAGTGGATCAAGGAACTTCACATAAAACCAGAGACACTGAAACTTATAGAAGAGAAAGTGGGGAAAACCCTTGAAGATATGGGCACAGGGGAAAAATTCCTGAACAGAACAGCAATGGCTTGTGCTGTAAGATCGACAATTGACAAATGGGACCTAATGAAACTCCAAAGTTACTGCAAGGCAAAAGACACCGTCAATAAGACAAAAAGACCACCAACAGATTGGGAAAGGATATTTACCTATCCTAAATCAGATAGGGGACTAATATCCAACATATATAAAGAACTCAAGAAGGTGGACTTCAGAAAATCAAATAACCCCATTAAAAAATGGAGCTCAGAACTGAACAAAGAATTCTCCCCTGAGGAATACCGAATGGCAGAGAAGCACCTGAAAAAATGTTCAACATCCTTAATCATCAGGGAAATGCAAATCAAAACAACCCTGAGATTCCACCTCACACCAGTCAGAATGGCTAAGATCAAAAATTCAGGTGACAGCAGATGCTGGCCTGGATGTGGAGAAAGAGGAACACTCCTCCATTTTTGGTGGGATTGCAGGCTTGTACAACCACTCTGGAAATCAGTCTGGTGGTTCCTCAGAAAATTGGACATATTACTACCGGAGGATCCAGCAATACCTCTCCTGGGCATATATCCAGAAGATGCCCCAACTGGTAAGAAGGACACATGCTCCACTATTTTCATAGCAGCCTTATTCATAATAGCCAGAAGTTGGAAAGAACCTAGGTGCCCCTCAACAGAGGAATGGATACAGAAAATGTGGTACATCTACACAATGGAGTACTACTCAGCTATTAAAATGAATGAATTTATGAAATTCCTAGCCAAATGGATGGACCTGGAGGGCATCATCCTGAGTGAGGTAACACATTCACAAAGGAACTCACACAATATGTACTCACTGATAAGTGGATATTAGCCCAAAACCTAGGATACCCAAGATATAAGATACAATTTCCTAAACACATGAAACTCAAGAAAAATGAAGACTGAAGTGTGGACACTATGCCCCTCCTTAGAAGTGGGAACAAAACACCCATGGAAGGAGTTACAGAGACAAAGTTTGGAGCTGAGATGAAAGGATGGACCATGTAGAGACTGCCATATCCAGGGATCCACCCCATAATCAGCATCCAAACGCTGACACCATTGCATGCACTAGCAAGATTTTATCGACAGGACCTAGATGTAGCTGTCTTTTGTGAGACTATGCAGGGGCCTAGCAAACACAGAAGTGGATGCTCACAGTCAGCTAATGGATGGATCACAGGGCTCCCAATGGAGGAGCTAGAGAAAGTACCCAAGGTGCTAAAGGGATCTGCAATCCTATAGGTGGAACAACATTATGAACTAACCAGTACCCCGGAACTCTTGACTCTAGCTGCATATGTATCAAAAGATGGCCTAGTCGGCCATCACTGGAAAAAGAGGCCCATTGGACTTGCAAACTTTATATGCCCCAGTACAGGGGAACGCCAGGGCCAAAAAGGGGAAGTGGGTGGGTAGGGGAGTGGGGGTGGGTGGGTATAGGGGACTTTTGGTATAGCATTGGAAATGTAAATGAGCTAAATACCTAATAAAAAATGGAAAAAAATAATTATGCACTCCTTGCAAATTTGCATGCAACTTCAAAGGGAGGAGCTCAGAGAATTCTGAGTATCATAAAGGCCTTGTGAATCTGGGCATTATGAATATTTTAAGTCTCCCAAATCTTTCTCAACAATGAAGCAATATTAATAGGTTCAGTATTGAGAGGGTCTCATTACAGCTACTCTGATTCAAGATAATTATCACCATATCCAGTCTAGAGGAAATGGCTATATATAAGTCTACACTTCCTCTAATTTTTAAGTTCTTTCTTCTATCATTATTAGGTGTTGACTGATTCTTTCAGGGGAAGAAATTTTATATGTACTGTTGTGCTCAATATTTATGCTATGCCATGAGATCTCAACGCTTTGCTTTGTAGACAAAAATAAATGTGTGAGTGTGTGTGTATGTGTGTATGTGTGTGTGTATGCATGTGTCTGTATGCCTGTCTCTCTGTGTGTATGTATATTTGTGTGTATGTGTGTGTCCGTGTGTGTATGTGTTTGTATCAAAGTGTGTAAAAATGATGAGACAAGGTAGTTTAAGTTTCTTCTGAAATTTCAAGGAAAATAAAAATCTGAGAAGACTAGGGAAAATTGTTGTTACACAATGCTCATTGGAGATCTTTGTGAAACATTTTCTTTAGTGCTGGATATGAATATATGTTTGAAATTGAATGTAGATATAGATATAGAGAATACCCCAGCATATCAAAGAATATATTGTGCCCAAGATCTTCCTGTGATTGAATTACTTAGTTTATTGGGCTGCTTATTGAAGTATAGGTTTAAAAAAATGGCATACATTTTTCTTCATTTTTTTATTTTTGTATATTTATTTATTTATTCATTTATACTCTATATTTTATTCCTCATCACCTGGTTCATCCTCCAGCTGTTTCACATCCCATACCTCCTTCACACCACCTTGTCTCCATGAGGATGTCCCCACCCCCACCCCACCTGATCCCTAAACTCACTGGGATCTCTAGTATCTTGAGGGTTAGGTACTTCAAATCTGATAGAACACAGACCCAGCAGTCCTCTGATGTATATGTTTTGTGGGCCTCATATCAGCTGGTGCATGCTGCCTGGTTTGTGTTCCAGTGTTTGATAGATCTCAGGTGTTCAGGTTAATTGAGACTGCTTGTCCTACTACATGATTGCCCTCTTCCTCAGTTTCTTTCAGTCTTTCTCTAATTCAACCACAGGGGTCAGCAGTTTCTGTCCATTGGATAGGTGCAAATACATGCATAAGTTTCTCTCAGCTGCTTGTTGGGTCTTCTGTAGTGCAGTCATGCTAGGTCCCTATTGGTGAGTGCTCCATAGCTTCAGTAATAATGTCAGGCCTTGGGACCACCCCTTGAGCTGGATCCCACTTTGGGCCTGTCACTGGAACTTCAGTGGAAATTATCTAAAAAAAAAAAAAAAAAAAAAAAAAAAAAGATAGAATACCCAAGATACAGTCCACAGAACTGAAAAATGACATATCTTTAATCCAAACCCTCCTTCAGCAGAACTCTGTAAGTTCTAGGCTATATTGGTCCACAAACTTATAGAACAAGTAGTGTTATGTCGTAACACCTTGATTATTGAAATAATAGAGTAAAAAGGAAAAAATGAAGAAAAGAAAGAAACAAAGAAGGAAAGAGAGATAAAGGAAGAAACACAGAAAGAAACAAAGAAGGAAACAATGAAAAGAATACAACCAGAAAATCTTCTGGGAGACTAAAGGAAAGCTCCAACATCCCCCCTCCCCAGCCCCCTCAAGTGAATACTTAAGTTTGCATAGAAACAGTTGGGAATGTCATAGAGAGGAGGAGCCTCATGGGGATATTGTGAGCCTAGTAAGGCTCACTACCCTTTCACAACCTTTAAACTTTTCTACATGCTAGCAGACCTAATAGTGTAAAGGTCTTGTGTGGTCATCTTGCCTACTGCATTGCAATGATGGAGTTCATATTCAATTCATAGGAAGCTACTTCTTTATGTTCTAAATCTACAAAATGCTAATATTCTTCATAAATCTCACTCTGGTGTGAGATTTAAGCCAAGCTATGACTCTTGTACAAATTGTTACTGATAGAATATACTATTATTTGTTAAAATTATTTACATAGATACAATACTTTAACAAATTTTGGGTAATACGCTCAATGTTTGTAATGTTGCATCCACAATTCCTTTCAGGTGTGAGTATAAATAAAAATATAGTATCACGATTTTTAAAAAAATATTTCCCAAGTTGCTAAAAATTAGTGATTTTCTAATGCTCTGTCATGTATATTTTATACCTATAAACTCCAGGCTTAAAGTCAATGCCAAAATATTCAAGTTTATTTCATGGATAATTAAAGATTTAATCTTTTCTAATTTAATTTTGACCTTATTATCAATATCTTATATTTTCATAGTCTTTGTCATATGAAATTACAGTCATAGGTCAGTACAATTAAGTATTTATAATTTCACATAACAATGAAATATGCAATTCTCGCTACAATTTATTGATATTTATACTATTTTTCTTTTCTCTTCTTAACAATTATTTACCAGCCCCTCCATTTAAAATTGGATATATTTCTAGAGAATGGAAATGCAACTCATTTTACCAAATGAATCCCTAAGTTGATCTTCAGGCTAGTGTGTCTCTTTGAAAGACAAACATGTTTCTGGAGTTATTTGATCTTTCATATGATATTCCATTAACATTTCTTCTATACTCATAGGATTGTACAACTACTTCAATATCCTGTATATATTTTAAATATGCAGATTTCAAATAAAGAAACTGTGAGAGATTGATTCAACTATTCAATAAAGATCATGAGCTTTAAATTTTGTTTCAAATAAACTGGCTAAAGGTTACAAACTGTAAAAATTCTAAGCTTGAATTAAATTTACAAAAAAAAAATACTCAGAAATACAACCATCTTTTAAAAAGCAATAAATGTATTCAACTGGGATAAGGATAATCTTTTAGCCGGGCAGTGGTGGCACACGCCTTTAATCCCAGCACTCAGGAGGCAGAGGCAGGCAGATTTCTGAGTTCAAGGCCAGCCTAGTCTACAAAGTGAGTTCTAGGACAGCCAGGGCTACACAGAGAAACTCTGTCTCAGGAAAAAAAAAAAAAAAAGGATAATCTCTTGGTATTTTTTCATATAAATTATCTTTAATTGTCTGAAATGATCATATTATGAGTAGTGGCAGTCCCATATGACTCACTTCTTCAATCCCAGCACTAAGGGCACTGATAGGAGGATTCCAAGTTTCCAAGCCATCTGGGATGCAGAGAATGTCTATGTCTCAGCATCAGTATTCAAAATAATGAAGAATTAAATTGATTAATAGTAAACACTATCATATTCTATATATTTATCAGCACTTGTGAATAAATAATATACATGAATATGCTTTTATGTTGATTCACACATATAATTAACATGCATATTTTCATAGAGATTTGCAGACAATATTGGAAAGATAATTCTCATTAACTGTATTGCTTCTCTTTGTATAAACTATGGATAGAAATAAACAAAAATGAATGTTTATAGTTTTGAGAATTTCCACAAGGCTTTGCTTTTAGAAATGTTCAAATATTCCAAGAGTTTAATTACGCTGTTTCTTGTTTTATTTGGTAAAGCATAATATCATTACTGTTCATTATTTATTTCCCAGAAATTTCTCATTATGCAGTGCCCATGCTGTTCTGTTCTGAGAAATAACCTAAAAACAGAATTCCTTATTTGAAAATCTGAGATACTTCTTCAGTCCTATGACCTAAATACATAATTTTAGCATTTCTTTATTTTTATACTGCATACAAGATTCTAGCTTCCTCTGTCTGGATTTTTTTATGCCTCCTATTTTCCTTTACAAGAAGCTCAATTTACGAAAGTAAACTCTTCTATCATGAGCTTCTTAGCATGCTATATTTGTCTTTAAATTGTGGATAAAATTTTATGCTTGTTTATTTCTATAGCTAAGCCTCAATCTCAAAGGCTCACATGTGCTCCTCCTCTGCTTCAGCTCATTGTAAAATATATAGTTTTCCAAGTGAGAATATTTATTGCCCAAGGCAAAAGATCCTGATGTGTTTTTATTACTGTCCTTTTTCAGTTGACCCTTTCAAAATTTCTCAATAGCTGACTAGAATGGAAGATTACTTGAGGAAATGACCTTCACTTTAGACTCACATAGAACCATGTAAAAAGTAAAGCACTTTGATTCCTACAATACTATTATCATTATTTATATATTTTATAATTCTATGGTCATCTCAATAGAAGAAAAAGTATTTTTAGAGATTATGCAATACCAGCATAACAGACTTTCAATTTCTTTCTACATCTATTTCTAACAAGATAGAAACATATCTGGATATGAATACTTGTAGCCAACCATAGGACTGAACATGGGCACCCCAAGAGAAGAGTTAGGGAAAGGACTGAAGGAACTGGAGGGTATTGCAACCCCATAGGAAGAACAATAATATCAACCAAATAGACCCCCCCCCCCCCCGCACACCAGAGCTCTGAGGGTCTAAATCACCAACAAAAAGATTACACATGGTGGAACCCATGTCTCCAGCTGCATAGGAAGCAGAAGATGGCCTTATCTGGCATCGATGGGAATGGAGGTGCTTGTTCCTGGGAATGCTCAGTGCTCCAATGTAAGGGAATGCCAGGGCAGTGAGGTAAGAGTGGGTGGGTGGGTGGGTGGGTGGGAGAGCACCCTCATGGAAGCAGGTGGAGGAGAGAGGGGATAGGATGCTTGCAGAAGGGAAACCAGGAATGGGGACACATTTTAAATGTAAAAAAATAAAATAAAATAAATAAAATAACCAATTAAAAAATAAATTTTAAAAAGAAAAATATCTGGAATTTTGGGTAAACAGATTAACACAATGAATACTTTTGAACAAGAAATGATAGGAAATTACGAGATGCCTACATTTGTATCTATTTATGCTTACATATTTATACAAAATATTTATATTTACTTAAGTGTGTGTGTGTGTGTTTAAAATCATCTGATATAATAAAACGATCTAGAACTGGAAAATGAAAATAAAGAGGGTTTTGGCAATAGTGATTATAGGTAGACAATAAAAAGGAAAATGAAATGACTGTGCTTTCAGTGAGTACAATCCTTTGAAAATTATTCTACTACTTTAAAGGGAACTTAATATATATTTGAGCAAGTTTACAATTTCTAATAGAATTAAAGAAGGATGATGAACGTGTATAGAGATTAGAAAGAAATTAAAAGATAAATTATTAATGGATAATTCAGATTTAGAACATTTTACTAAATATTATATCCTTGCTGAATTAAGAATTTACTGGTAAATTACCTTATGAAAAATTATACATATATAGAAAGAAGTCAAGATTATATTTAAATATAATCAAATATGTATTAATGTTGGCAAAACGTTTTCTTCTAATGTTATACTTGTATATGAGTGTCACTTGAAACATTTGTATAATATTTTTATAATAGGAAATCTTCAAAGGCTTGATTTAAGATGAATGGGTTTACTTAGAATGTCTGGCTTTAGCTTTTGACTGTCAATATATCCTTTAAAAATTGTTGATATGTCAGGATTTAAAATTTTTGAATTGAATAAAAATTGTATGATACACTTGTTTGATACATTATAACCAAAGGCTGATAACCTTTTAAGAAGGCTTGGAAAGAAAAGTTGAGAAAAGTCAGTCTTGTAGAGACCAGCACTGGAAAGGGAAACTACTTTAATTTTTAAAGTTCACAAAGAGTTCTTGAGTATGTCATGAATTAATTCTGCCAATAAAATTGAAATAATGTGTGAAATAAACCATTTCTACATGACAGAAAGTTTTAATCACAAAAAACATAACAGAAAAACAAAATCAAGATAGCAATTAACTACTTGGAATGCTTAAGTTGGGTCATATGTTTTCATAAAAAGAAATATCCAAGAACAAATGACTTTCTTCATCAAATTTTACTATTGAAAATTAATGTCAATTTAGATATGATTGTGTAAAGAATAGGAAAAGGTTATATAGTCTTCAATTTATTTATAAAACCATATAAACATAAAGAGTATGTCCTTAGATTACTATAACAGCCCATTTTAGATATCAACATTACATGCATAGACAAATAATCAGGACTCATGGAATAACATTTTAGACAAATACAGTAGAAATTGTTCATTCAGTAAAAATATAAGGCAGGGATTCCAGAATGTCAAAGAATGTGAACAGAATACTAAGAAAAAAAAAAATAACACTTCAACCAGCATATCACTATTGACATAATATAAGAGCTCAAATGAGATTGCGAGTTTGCAAAATAAAAGGTCACATAATTGAAGAAGAATCAGAAGATCATTGTTATGCTAATTTTGGTTTTAATTTAAAAAGTACTATAAAATGATAATTTATTTCATTTGATAATATGCATTATAACTTCTCTTTTTCTTTTTTTTTTTTTTCCCAATTAGGTGTTTTCTTCATTTATTTTTCAAATGCTATCCCGAAAGTCCCCTGTACCCTCAACCTGCCCTAATCCCAAACCTTCCTGGCCCTGGTATTACCCTGTACTGAAGCATATAATCTTCACAAGACTAAGGGCCTCTCCTCTCATGGATGGCTGACTAGGCAATTCTCTGCAACATATGCAACTACAGACACAGCTCTAGGGGGTACTGGTAAGTTCATTTTGTTGTTCCTCCTATAGGGTTGCAGACCCCTTTAGCTCCTTGGGTACTTTCTCTAGCTCTATCATTAGGGAGCTAGAGGACTGTGTTCAATCTAATAGATGACTGAGCATCCACTTCTCTATTTGACAGGCACTGGCATAGCATCACAAGAGATAGCTGTATCAAGGTCCTGTCAACAAAATCTTTCTAGCATATGTAATAGTTTGGTGGCTGTATATGGGATAGATTCCTGGGTGGGGCAGATTCTAGATGGTGCTTGCTTCTGTCTCAGCTCTGAAATTTGTCTCTGTAACTCCTTCCATGGGTATTTTGTTCCCTATTCTAAAAAGGAATGAAGTATCTACACTTTGGTCTTCCTTCTTCTAGAGATTCATGTGTTTTGCAAATTGTATCTTGGGTATTCTAAATTTCTGGGCTAATATTCACGTATCAGTGACTGCATATCATGTGTGTTTTTTGTGTGGTACACTACTTCACTCAGGATAATATCCTCCAGATCTATCCATTTGCCTAAGAATTTCATAAATTCATAGTTTATATTTGCTGAGAAGTACTCAATTGTGTAAATGTACCACATTTTCTATATCTATTCCTCTGTTGAGGGACATCTGAGCTATTTCCAGCTTCTGGCTATTATAAATAAGGCTGCTATGAACATAGTGGAACATGTGTCCTTATTAAAAGTAGGAACATATTCTGGATATATGCCCAGGAGAGGTATTGCTAGAAATTCCAGTAATACTATGTCAAATTTTCTGAGGAACTGCCAAGACTGATTTTCAGAGTGGCTGTACAAGCTTGCAGTCCCACCAAAATTGGAGGAGTGTTCCTCTTTTTCCACACCCTTGCCAGCATCTGCTGTCACCTGAAATTTTGATCTTCACCATTCTGACTGTTGTGAGGTGGAATCTCAGGGTTGTTTTGATTGGCATTTTGCTGATGATTAAGGATGTTGAACATTTTTTCAGGTGCTTCTCGGCCATTTGGTATTCCCCAGTTGACAATTTTTATTTATCTCTGTACCCTATTTTTAATAGGGTTATTTGATCTTTTTGGAGTCCACCTTCTTGAGTTCTTTATATATATTGGATATTAGTCCTCTATCTGGTTTAGGATTGGTAAAAAACCCTTTCCTAATCTGTTGGTGGCCTTTTTGTCTTATTGACTGTGTCTTTTCCTTTACAGAAGTTTTGTACATGTAACAGAGGATGGCCTAGCCGGCCATCAATGTGAGGAGAGGCCCTTGGTCTTGTGAAGATCATATGCCCCAGTATAGGGGGATGCAGGGGCCAGGAAGCAGGAGTGGCTGGGTTGGTGAGCAGGGCATGGGGATGGTAGAGGGGACTTTCAGGATAGAATTTGAAATGTAAATGAAGAAAATACAAGAAAATATCTTATTTAAAAAAAAGGAAGCTTTGCAATTTTAAGAGGTCCCATTTGTTGATGCTCAATATTAAAGCACAAGCCATTGCTGTTCTTTTACGGAATTTTTCCCCTGTGCCCATATCTTCGAGACTTTCCACCACTTTCTCCTCTACACGTTTCAGTGTATTTGGTTTTATTTGGAGTACCTTGATCCACTTAAACTTGAGTTTTGTACAAGGGGATAAGAATGGATCGATTTATATTCTTCTGCATGATACCCATCAGCTGAACATGCACCATTTTTTGAAAGAGATGTCTTTTTTCCACTGGATGGTTTTAGCTCCCTTGTCAAAGATCAAGTGACTATAGGAGTGTGGGTTCATGTCCCAGTCTTCAACTCTATTTCATTGGTGTACATGACTGTTGCTGTACCAGTACCATGCAGTTTTTAATCACAATTTCTCTGTAGCACAGCTTGAGGTCAGGCATAGTGATTCCACCAGAGGTTCTTTTATTTTTGAGAATAGTTTTTGCTATCCTAGATTTTTTTCTTATTCCAGATGAATTTGCAAAGTGTTCTTTCTAACTTGGTGAAGGATTGAGATGGAATTTTGATGGGGATTGCATTGAATCTGTAGATTTCTTTGGATAAGACATCCAATTTGACTATATTAAAGCTGCAAATCCATGAGCATGGGAGATTTTTTCCATCTTCTGAGATGTTCTTCAATTTCTTTCTTCAGAGACTTGAACTTCCTATTATACAGATCTTCCACTTCCTTAGTTGGAGTCACACTAACATATGTCATATTATCTGTGACTATTGTGAAGGGTGTTGTTTTCCTAATTTCTTTCTCAGCCAGTTTATCCTTTATGTAGAGAAAAGCCACTGATTTGTTTGAGTTAATTTTATATCCAGCTACTTCACTGAAACTGTTTATCAGCTTGGGGTATTCTCTGGTAGAGTTTTTAGGATTACTTATATATACTATAATATCATCTTCAAATAGTGATATTTTGACTTCTTCCTTTCCAATTTGTATCCCCTTGGTCTCCTTTTGTTGTCTAATTGCTCCGGCTAGGACTTCATGTGAGCAGCCTTGTCTAGTCCCTGATTTTAGAGGTATTGCTCCTAGTTTCTCTCCATTTAGTTTGATGTTGGCTACTGATTTGCTGTATATTGCTTTTATTATGTTTAGGTATGGGTCTTGAATTCCCAATCTTTCCAAGACTTTTATCATGAATAGGTGTTGGATTTTGTCAAATAATTTCTGAGCACCTAACAAGATGATCGTGTGGTTATTGTCTTTGAGTTTGTTTATATAGTGCATTACATTGAATTTCCATATATTTAACCATCCCTGCATCCCTGGAATGAAGCCTACTTGATCATGATGGATGATATGTTTTGATATGTTCTTGAATATGGTTAGACAGAATTTTATTGAGTACTTTTGCATTAATATTCATAAGGGAAATTGGCCTGAAGTCCTCTTGCTTTGTTGGGTCTTTGTGTGGTTTAGGTATCATAGTAATTGTGTCTTCTTAGAATGAATTGTTTGAGTACCTTCTGTTTCTATTTTATAGTTTGAGGATGATTGGAATTAGATATTTTTTTTGAAGGTCTGATAGGACTCTGTACTAAACCTATCTGGTCCAGGGCTTTTTTTGGTTGGGAGACTATTAATAACTGTTTTTATTTCTTTAAGGGAAATGGGACTGCTTAGATCATGAATCTGATCCTGATTTATCTTTGGCACCTGGTATCTGTCTAGAAATTTGTCCATTTCATCCAGGTTTCTCAGTTTTCTTGAGTATATCCTTTTGTAATAGGATCTGATGATATTTTGTATTTTCTAATGTTCTGTTGTCCCTGTGCGCTCTAGTTAGACTGTCTAAGAGTTGATCTATCTTGTTGATTTTCTCAAAGAACGAGCTCCTGGTTTGGTTGATTCTTTGAATAGTTCTTTTTGTTTCCACTTGGTTGATTTCAGCCTTGAGTTTGATTATTTCCTGCCTTCTTCTCCTCTTGGATGAATTTGTTTCCTTTAATTCTAGAAGTTTTATGTGTGCTGTCAAGCTGCTAGTCTGATGTAATTGTAATTGTTCTGCTTTTATATGTTACTTGCTCTTTTTCCTTTACTGCTTTTAACATTCCATCTTTATTTAGTGCATTTGTTGTTCAGATTATTATGTGTCTGGAGGAATTTCTTTTCTGGTCCAGTCTATTTGTAGTTTGGTAGGCTTCTTGTATGTTCATGGGCATCTCTCTTTAGGTTTTGGGAGTTTTTTTTATATAATTTTGTTGAAGATATTTGCTGTCCCTCTATGTTGAAAATCTTCATTTTCATCTATACCTAGAATCTTTATGTTTGTTTTTCTTATTGTGTCCTGGATTCCCTGTATGTTTTGAGTTAGGATATTTTGCATTTTGCTTTGTCTTTGATTGTTGTGTCCATGTTCTCTATGGAATCTTCTGCACCTGAGAGTCTCTGTTCCATCTCTTGTATAGTGCTGCTGATGCTCACATCTTTGGTTCCTGATTTCCTTCCTAGGATTTCTATCTCAAGAGTTGTCTCCCTTTGGATTTTCTTTATTGTTTCTACTTCCATTTTTAGATCTTGGATGGTTTTGTTCAATTCCATCACTTGTTTGGTTGTGTTTTCCTTTAATTCTTTAAGGGATTTTTGTGTTTCCTCTTTAAGGTCTTTTACCTGTTTAGCAGTGCTCTTCTGTATTTCTTTAAGTGAGTTATTAATGTCCTTCTTAAACTCCTCTAACAACATCGTGAGACATGATTTTAAATCTGAATCTTGCTTTTTGGGTGTGTTTGGTATCCAGGACTTGCTGTGGTGCAAGTGCTGGGTTCTGATGATGCTGAGTGGTCTTGGTTTCTGTTAGTGAGATTCTTACATTTACTTGCCTTTTGCCATCTGATTATCTCTGGTGTTAGTTGTTATAGGTGTCTCTGGCTGAAACTTGTTTATCCTGTGATTCTGTTAGCCTCTCTTAGCAGTACTGGGAGTCCAACTTTCTCTTGAGTTTCATTGGTCAGAGCACTCTCTGCAGGCAAGATCTTCCCTTGCAGAGAAGGTGCACAGAGATCTGGAGCTCAGCTCTGCCTCCTGGCTGAAGATGAAGCCCTGAAGGTACCCTGTCCAAGAAGCTATGTTGCTTCTGTAGTCCATGTTCTCTCCTGCACACACTCTCTGAGGGACCTGGGATACAAGTTGGTGTTTTCACCTGGTCCTGGGGTCAGTGCCCTCCCTGGAGTCAGACTCTCCTCTGGAGGGAAAAGTACTCTGGGGTCTGGGTCTCAGCTCTTCCTCCTGGCTGAAGATGAAGGTCTGAAGGGACCATGTCCAAGAAGCTATGTTGCTTTTACAGACTGTGTGCTCTCCTGTGCTGAGTGGTCTCTGAGGGATGCGGGATACCAGATTGCTTTATAACTTTTCTATTCTACTTGTTAAAGTTGAAATTTTCAGAGGTATAAAAAGCATAAAATGTCAGCACTATCATAACTGGATCTGCAAAAAGACAATTGTGTCAGTGCATGCATCTATAAAGAGGTTAATCCAGAATCTTCCCATAAAAAAATTATGGGACAATTTTGATTTTTGATATAATATTTTATACTAGTTGACTTTTTATAGTATGCTTTGCAGCTTCTCTTATATCTTTACATTATTTATGGTTTATCTTTCTAATATTAACTGTATATTTGGTTGTTCATTATAGGCAACACAGTATTATATCGTTGTGTGTGTGTGTGCGTATATGTATGTATGTGTGTGTCTATATTTGTAGGTTTATGGCTGTTTTTGGTATATATTAATGTCTCATTTGTATCTGGATGTCCATATAGAAGACAGGGTGACTTCAATTATTTTGAACAGTGTTATAACTTTTTATATTTTTGAAAATGTAACAAATATATATGAGTCATGTATGTATAAATGTCTAAACTTCCTTTCATTATTATATCTTCATATCTCTCATTGGTTATTGTTCTTTTATAAATATAGGAACACAAAATTAAAAGTTAAATAAAGAAAACTAAGTAAATTAATTGTTAGTTTTCTAAACATCTTGCTTGAGAGAAAGACATGTAGGTATACTTAATGCTAACTGAATCATCACAATTAATGCTTCTAGTATATGAACATGATTTTAAATACATTCCATTCCAAATATATATGCATATATATGTGCATATATATATGCATATATATATATGTATATATGCATATATATATATATTTCAATATAACATGTTTCTATTTGATTAATTTTCTAAATGAGTTTTAAATATATAATCAAGTAGTTGACAACAGAAATCATAATTGCTAGAATGTGGCAAATATTCAGCTTTAAAGACAGAGTTCCTGATTTCTGTAGCTAGCTCTGACAGCATCCCTCCTCCAGAGTCATTAATGCAGCTTCTCTTTATTCTTCTATTGCTCTTGCGTCTAATGAAATCTAGAGTCTTATAACTTTGGCAACATCATTGACAAAGCATGCTGAATTTTTTCCATATTTCTATATTCTTTAAAATGTATTTATAGACTGTTTCTATGCATCCATTACCTCTACAGTAAAAGTGAACAAAATTTCTACTTTCATAAACTAGCCAGGAAAACCAAACAGTATCCAAGAAAATCACAGCACTTCAGAAGGTCCATGATGTCCCATTTTCAGGAGAGTATTCAGAATTCAGAAAAGAAAGACGGTTCCAATAATGTATTGTTGAACAAAGATCTGTAAGAATTGAAGAGGCCTGAATCATGGTGATATTTAAGGTTGACCTTTAAAAATAAAGACAGCAGAAATGAAAAGCCCTGGAGTGTGTGCTATGTTTAATAACATCAAGATATCTGTGTGATTGGCTTAAAATAAGTCAGCAAGTCAGGGTATGGAAAAAAAAACAGTATTAGTAACATCATGAAGCCAGTTTAAATTAAAGACATTGGATTTTATTTTTCTATAGATAAAAATTGGAGATTTTAATAGGGAATTAGAATATTGTACAAATATCATTGCCTTGTACATGTATGTATTGTGCATGGTTATTATACAATATCACTATGAGATTACAGTAAAGACATGTGACAATTTAGAAGACTACTGTATTATTCCAGAAAAGGAGATCTGTAAGGTCTCTGGAGAGGAATCAGAAAACATACCTAAGAGCAAGGCTGTGATTATATCTAGCTCTATTATGCTATTTGAGTGCTACTCAAAATATATTATTGATGGATAGAAAGGTACTAAATGGATAGATTGTAAATAAGCAAGACATGATATGCAAATGTGAGATAAAAGATAGTTAGGTTCATCAGGAAACAGAAATAGACAATAGATATTTGATAGACAAATAGACTGATAGATGATAGGCTTATACATACCTCTTTTATGAAAATAATTTTAAGAGAAAGAGAGAGGAAGGGAGAGAGGGGGAGAGAAAGAGAGAGAGAGAGAGAGAGAGAGAGAGAGAGAGAGAGAGAGAGAGAGAGTACTAGGGAATACCAGGGAACTACTATAGCTCATAAACACCTTCAGTGAAGTGGCTGGATAAAAAATTAACTAAAGAAAAATCAGGAGCCCTCCAAAATACAACTGATAATCATGATGAGAAAGAGATCATGGAACCAACACCCTTCACATAGCAACAAATAATATAAAATATCTTGGTAAAACTTTAACCAAGCTAGTGTGACCTGTATGACAAGAACATCAATTCTTTGAATAAAGAAATGGAAGGAGATAAGAGAAGATGGAAAGGACACTCATGTTCATAGATATGCAGAATTAATATAGGCAAAAATGGCCATCTTACTAAAAGTAATCTACAGGTTCAGTGAAATTCATATCAAAATCAAAATTCAAATGCAATTCTTTATAGAACTTGAAAGAATGATACTCAACTTCAAATGGAAAGACAAAATCTTAAGATAGCTAAAAACATCTTGTGCAATAGAAAACAAAGCAATACAAAATGAAACAAAGCAAAACAAAACTTCTAGAGGCCATACTATCCCAGATTTCAATCTGTTCCACACAGAAATAATAATAAAGACTGCATATTATTGCCATAAAACAGATACATTGATCAATGAAATTGAATCAAAGATGCAGAAGTAATCTCACAAACCTATGAATATTTGTTTTTTGACAAAGAAGCCAAGTTCATACAATAGAAAAAGAAACATATTCAACAAATGGTGATGGTCTAACTAGATTTCAGCATGTAAAAGTATATAAACAAATCTTCATGTATCACCCTGCAGAAAACCCAAATCCAGCGGATCAAAGACATAAACATAAAACCAGATACACTAAATCTAATAAAACAGAAAGTGGAAACTGAGTAACAGCCTTGAACTCCTTGGTATAAGAGAAAACTTCCTGAACAGAACACTAACAGCACAGGCAAAATGGTCAACATTCAATAAATAGGACTTCATAAAAATGAATAGCTTCTGTAAGGCAGAGGATACCTTCAAAAGGAAAAATGGCAGCATACAGAATGGAAAAAGGTCTTTACCAACCCCACATATTAAAAGGGGCTGATGTAAAAAATATTTAAAGAAGCAAAGAAGATAGACACCAATAACTATAACAATAACCCAATTAAAAAATGGTGTACAGATCTAAATAAGAAATTCTCAACAGTAGAACCTCCAATTACCAAGAAGCACTTAATGAAATGTTCAACAACCTTAGCAAACAGGAAAACGCAGGTTGAAACAACCCTGAGATTTCATTTTATACCTGCCAAAATAAGATTAAAAACTCAAGTGCAGCTCATGCTTGCTAGCATTTGGAGCAAGTGGAACACTCCTCCATTGCTGATTGGAGTGCAAAGTTATACAGTCACTTTGGAGATCATTTGGCCAGTTTCAAAGAATACTTGGAACAGAGCTACATCAAGACCCAGCTAACATTCCCAGACATATACGCAATGGATGTTCTACCATATAACAAAGCTCAAGTATATTCATAGCAGCTTTACCTGTAATAGCCAGAACATGCAAACAAACTAGGTGCTCCTTCAACAAAAAAATGGATTTAAAAAAAGTAGTACATTTTCATAATCGAATATTACTTGGCTATTACAAACAATGAGATGATGTCATTTTCAGATAAATCTATACAACTAGTAAAAACCATACTGAGTGAAGAAATGCAGATTCAATAAGACAAACACTATTAGTCATAAATTATAGGATAATCATGCTACAATCCATAGACCAAAAAAGGAAAGTAGCAAGGAGGGCCCAAGTGGGAAAGCATGAATCTCACATAAAAAGTGAAATTAAATAGTCACTGGAAGTGGATAAAGGGAGGGTACTGTGTGGATGAGGGGGTAGGATTGGTAACATGAAAGATCAGGTGCGTGGAGGAAAAGGGTAGAGAGTTCTGGAAGACATGACTAGAATGTAGACAAAAGTATGTCTGTTATGAGCTAGAACCCTAGGGTAATGAAGCCTTTTAGAAATCTCTGACAGTGATCCTACCAAAAACTCATAGCAATAGAGGGTATGGAGCCTGAACTGTCCATCTTCTGTAAACAAACAAGACTTCCAGTGAAGTGATTCAGACACTAACCTGTTCAGAAAATAGTCAACCTACAATTTGTCCTGCCTATAAGATGTTCTATATTAAAAATGGAGCAGAAATTGAGGGAGTATCCAATGAAAGATTGGGCGAGATTGTGAACCATGCCATAAGAAGGAACCCACCCCTGTCACTGTTAATGATATTCTGTAATACTTGCAGACAGGAGTCTAACAAAACTTTCATCAGAGAGGCTTCACTCAACAAATACTGGGAAAATATACAGAGAACCACAACCAAATCTTAAGTAAAGTTTGGGGAATCCTGCAGAAGAGTAGGTTGAAGAATTAATTATAGGAGCAAAGGGGTCAAGGACATTTCAAGCAAGTCCACAGAGTTAACTAACCCGGGTCCATATGGGTTCACATAGACTGCACCCACAGTCTGAGATCCTGCATGGGAGTGACCTAGGTCCTTTCCATATATTTTACACTTGTACAATTTGTTCTTCATGTGAGACTCCTAACAGCAGGAGCAGTGGCTGTCTCAGACTCTGCTGCCTGCCTTTGGACCCTTTCCACCTACTTGGCTGCCTCTTCTAGCATTAACAAGAGAAGATTCACCAAATCTTATTGAAACTTGAAATGCCTTGTCAAGTAGATTTTCACAAGAGACCTGCTATTTTCTGAAGAGAAATTGAGGAGGAGTGGACTGGGATTATGTGGAGGCGGGGAGGGGTGTGGAGAGTAGGAACTGAGAGGACAAGAGGGAGGGGCAACTGCAGTCAAGATGTAAGTAGATGAACTAATTAACTAATAAAAGAAAGGAAAACATTAATGGCAAATAGGTGGTAGACAGACAGGCAGGCAGGCAGACAGACAGACAAATAGGGAATTTAAATGTCTGAGGAAAATATTAGTGATTGAGATATAATTTGGGGAAACTGAAAGAGAAAAGTTGTGCTACTATTAGGAATACTGGTAATATAATATTCAAGTTTTAATATCTTATTTTGTAATGTGAAAATTTTATTTTACTATTTCAAATTAATGTGAAAATAATCTAGATTTTAAAGTATGAGTTTTTTCATGAAGATGTGTTTGAATGTCAATTATATTAAATTGTTCATTCAGAACATAAATTAATAGTAAGATGAGAAAAACTGAGTACTCCTTCTTTAGAAAGATGCATATCAGTTAAATATGAAATTAATGTCATTATTTCTGCTAATGGAATCTTAAGAGTGGGTGTTATTTGATAAAAGAAACTATTATAACAGCCTCTGTGCTTTAGGAGCAGCTTAACTCAATATTAAGAGTAAAAATAAGTGAAATATGTTTTAGAAGTAACATTGACATTCTAATCAGATTTAAAGGAATAAAATGAAAAATTTTGTTTATTTCTTATTTATTTTTAATAATCAGACACAAAATATTTTTAATATTCAAATTTTAGGTAAGTTGTATATTATCTTTATAACAATATACCTTTAATGAATGACAGATAATTCTAAATGGCTGTGAACACTGACAATGGAGCTTGAAATATGGAAGGAATATACAATTCTAACAATATCTGTCTTAAGGACATATGGTTGATAACAGAACTGCAATACAATTAGAAACTTTTGGAAAGTTAATCGAAGATTTTTTTTATAAAAATATAATGGGTGATCATAGTGAAAGAAATATGTTGAGGTTTATTTTTATGTGTGTGAATATTTTGTCTGCATATATGCATGCCTAGTGCTGAAGGAGAGCAAAAGAGCGTATAACCAGATATACTGGACTGATAGACAGTAAGCCACCACCTGGGAGCAAGAAATCCAACCTGCGTCCTCTGAAAGAACAAGTATACTCAACTTGTGAGTCCTCTTTCAATACCTTAAAATGTTTGAATGTCTGTACTTTTACAACTTTCTGTCAAGTCTCTATTGTCCTTATCATAATGAATGTGTTAGAAAATAAAATCAGTGGTCTAATATATAGTTCTAAAAGTTATTGCAATAGAATTATAGATAATGTGTTTGTTTCCTTAAGACTATGTATCATAATCATATTCAAAATATTAATAGTTTTATTGAAAACAGATTCTTCTCTCATTTCAATCAAGTTTCCCCTTCTTCCACTCCTACCTGCTCCATGTGAACTACCCCCTCCCCAAGAACCACTTCTCCTCTGTGTTTCATCAGATAAGACCAAGCCTCCAAGAGACAATGACAAAACATGTCAAAAAAGACAAGTCAAAAGCCCTCATATTGAAGCTGGACATTCAACCCAATAGGAAGACCCAATAGGAAGACCCAAAGGCAGGCAAAAGAATCACATGTATACCTGCTCCCACTGTTAGGAGTTGCATAAAATCATCAAACTGACAGCCTTACCATATATACAGAGGGCCTGGTGCACATAACTGGAGTCCCTGTGCTTGCTGCTTCAGTTTCTGTGAGCCCATATGAGCTCTGAATAGTTGATTCAGTGGATCATCTTCTCCAATAATTTTTAAAACATTGTTTTAAACCGTTTGAAGTGATTAAACCATAAAAGGAATCTACTCATATATCTGACTTCATTATATTAAATATTAAAATATTTCAATAATTTTAACCAATTATTTTATAGAGACTTAAGAGGGTAATTTTCATTATGCTTAGGCTTAGTTCCTTTTATAACTTTTAATAACAAAACATTCATTCACAGGGCAGCTTTCTATTTAAAGTTTTTATACAAAAATGAAGGATGAAGGTTTCTGATATATCTGCTTAGATTACAGCAAAGTTAATATTTGAAATTGATAGTCAAGTGTGCATATGTTGAAAGTATGTTGGATCTTCAATTATGCCTAATTCCATAAAGGGTTTTTGTTTTTGTTTTTTTTTTTTAAGACAGGGTTTCTCTGTATAGCCCTGGTTATCCTGGAACTCACTCTGTAGACCAGGCTGGCCTTGAACTTAGAAGTCTGCCTGCCTCTGCCTCCCAAGTGCTAGGATTAAAGGCCAAGCTAAGAAGATTCTAAACACTGCCATCCCTCTAGGGGTGTTCACAATTCCTATTTGGGAAGGCAGCTCTCTTCTCCCCATCTGGTACATACCTGACAATGAAGTGCCATCTGCTCTGTGCTATATGTGCAGTGAGCTCACCCTCAGATACCTGAGTTATTATTAGGATAAACTAGTTTACATTCAAAGTCCACAACTCAGTCATGCATTCTCTCTTTCAGCTGCCATTGAGATATAGGCCATGCCTCGAGTCCACTGACATTACAAGTACCAGCATCCCATATTCTCTTACCAGTATATCAGTGTCAGATGGCTCAGCACCATAGCATACCCTATACCTCATATTTGGTAATAAATACAGTGACAAGGTACTGGTACCTGGAGCATAGTTATATAGTTATGAAACCAGATTTCAGAACCATTTTCTTCCCATGATCACCCATGCTTAGATTTCAATCCATGAGCATTCTTGGCCTCTAAGGCCCATCGAACCAAGGGTTGCCAAAATGGTAGTCCTAGTAAAAAGAGTCAGTGTGCTCACTGTTGCTTCTCAGTATTTTATTTTCTTAATATTCTAATCAAAAGTTGTTAACATTTTTTTGAAATTAGCCATTTTATCTTTTCCATAAGGGAAGGTCTTTCTCAAGAAGTGCCATATAACTCTGATCTCTTAAAATAGGTATACTGGTACAGTGTTGTTGAGAATGTAAATCATGTCACTATTATGTAAAATAATTTGAAGAGTCATAAAACAGCTTTTCATCTAGTAATCCCAGCCTATAAGGATACAAAACTAGTGTGACTAAAAGAAAATTTTCCTCCCATGTTTTGCATTATTTATACTGAGTAAGACATGAAAACAATTAAGTGTCTTGAAAGCAGGTGACATATCACAGAAAGTGTGTCAGGTATATACATTGGATAAAACTATTTATGCTTCAGAAATAAGGGCAACCTACCATTTAAAACAGGATGGTTGCAACATAAGATTTAATGTTACGTGAAATATTGAATCATGGGAAATACCATATGATCTACATGTGTGAAATGCTACATGTGGTACATTAGAATTGGAATTGTTGCTATTATTTCCTCAGATAGAGTGTTGAGATGAGAACTGTACCCAAGCTGTGAGAATACATGGCTTGAGTTAATTCCAGATAATTTCCTTCTCTGTTCAAACTATCCCTAAGCATAGGCCTGGAAGCTTCTAGCTTCCATACTATCTAATCTTCCAAGCTGACTGATTTAATCCAACTTCCCTTAGTTTCTGACTAAATTGCTCTGTTTGGTCTCATAGTAACAATGGCAATATGTTCATATATCTTGGCTGCTTCTCATTCTCTGGCTTGTTCTGTCTTCACTTGTGTCTAGTTTGTTTTCTCTGCAACTTGTCTCTGTAAAACAGTCGGATAAAGTTGTGATTCAATCACATAATCCACCATTCACCACAGGACACACCTTTTTTTGTCCTTCTGGTCTTAAATAGGCTTTCTTCCTCTGCTGTTATCTTGTGAGTTAGGCATATACTTTCTCTGCATCATCCTGTTAAATTTTTCTTTGATTGTTTTTGTCTACCCCTCAATTAGACATCATTTTCAAACATGGCTCTTTCCTTCTACAAATTAACCTTAATTTCATTGTGAAGGATTAAATTGTGTACTAAAGGCATGTCTATATTTCAGCCAGTTCATACTGGAATCCAGAATGTGTCTGCCTTCAAGCTAGATCATATATTTGTATGTAATCCTTTTACATGTTGCTGGATTAAAATTCTTCCACAAAAAAATAAAACAGCAACAACAATAACAACAAACTCTAGAGCAAAGTAATAATTTTTAATGTTTATCTAACACATGATTGTAAGTAGTGTTTGTTGTGCATAAGTCATAAAGTTTTACAGAATGCCAAGGCATAAAAAGCATAATATGAATATATTCCAGAGATTACAAAGTCAAAGCCATGGGGATTTATTATGTTCACAGAATATATATATGTATATATAATAATATATATACATATATATAATTAATTAACAATAATGTAGCTACAAAGTAAAATTACTTCACACATTTGTGTGGTAGATTTGGCTATATAATTTTAGTACAATAACTATAGCCAATATGCTTTTTTATGGATTCTAAAATATCTAGATTAAAGTAGTACTAATTAAGGTCTGAGGACTGAAAAAACTGAGGGCATCTTACCCAAAGTACAAAAACTTAAGCTGGACAATCATAGTGTAGGGGATGAGAGTAATGTCAGGGTCCTGTGGATTCACGATGCCTTCCAATCATGTAGTCTTTAAAAATGTGTAGAGTGTACACTAGTCTCTGAGGGATCCGGGAACCAAGATGGCTCCCCCTGGTGCTCCGGCAAAGCCCTCCCAGGTGGGGCAGAGCTCATGTCTCCAGCTGCATATGTATCAGAAGATGGCCTAGTCGAGCATCATTGGGAAGAGAGGACCCTTGGTCTTGCAAACTTTATATGCCTCAGTACAGGGGAGCGCCAGGGCCAAGAAGTGGGAGTGTCTGGGTGCGGGGGGGGGGGGAGAGTCTGGGGGACTTTTGGGATAGCAATTGAAATGTAAATGAAGAAAATACCTAATTAAAAATATGTGCACCTGTATACATATGTAGACAAAGGATTAATATTGGGTGTCTTAAAAAATGTGTAGAGTGGAATTCTGCAAAGATTTCTATAAGAGTACAAGAGGATAAGATGTTAATAATTAAGATTTTGCTCATGTGTTTTCAACTTCACAGCTTTGATATGTTTTATGGAAAAATGGTTGAAACAGACGGGTAGTAACAACTACTTCTAATCCAAAACTGAAGAGCCATCACAATGACACATGATTGTGGGTGTTTTTTTTTTTGTTTTTGTTTTTTTGTTTTTTTGTTTTTTTCATGCAGAAGTGAATCATAAAGTTTTGAAGAAATAGAATAACAACATCACAAAAAGCATAATATAAGTATTTCAGACCTTTTAATATGAAGCCTAGCAATAGGGGGAAATATCAGACTATTAAAACAATGACTAATGTATATACATAAAAAACGTGTATTGAAGTAAAGTAGGAATAAACAATGTAAAACAGAATTGGGGGAAAGTAGCATGAAAGGTAGCCTGAGAAAATTTAAACAGAAAGTATAGACAGACCAGAATGAATAAATCAAATAGAAACAATAAATCACGGTCAATAAACCTTGCAATAATAAATGAGTCACATACTGAACTTGCAAGCACTCTCCAAAATATCCAACCAACTGGACAGAGAAAGTGGATAATCCTTATGGAGTCAATACAGCAGTTGTAATTCTGCTTTAAAAAGTAGTATTGAGTAAAGAACAAGACAGCAACCACATCCTGCAGAAAAATGAATTATCATGTATCTTTTTAGATGGACATCTAACTTATTTTATTATTCAAGTTTAAAATATTATAAGTTATAGCTGTGCCCAATGTATTAGGGAAAGGAGGTACATTTTGTCTATATGGAATACATTATATCATTTCAAATATAGATTTTATGTTTCTAGTGGAAATATATAGCAGTGGATTAAAAGATCCATTGGTATTTGTAAACAGACTTTATTTAGTACTCATTACCTTAGTTCCCAGGCCAAAAGCTTTCAAAATGTGATAGGTAATTCTTATTAAAACTTTGAAGGTATAAGAAAGATATAAACAAATTACATAATTACACAGAATTATAATAGCTTAAACAAATACATCTCCTTAATAATTTTAAACCATAAAATTATACCTTGTATCTTAATGTATATGATAAGTTTAATGTAATTAATAAAGCCAAGTATTTGCTCAAATTGACTAACATGTAGATTTATTTTTTGTTAAAATTGAAATAGAGATTTTTTCTTAAAAAAAAACAAACAAACAAGTTCTTAAGAAATGGACTATGGAATCTGTGTTTAATGGAAGTGCTATAAAGATGTTAATTCACATTGAAATATTCCCATGTTTAGGAAAAGACTCAAAGACTCTCTATGTCTATTCATAACACACACTTTTCAATCTTAGGCTTATTATAAATTATCCAAGTTCAGATCTGCCTGTGTGCTAATGATGACAACCCAGTCAGTATAGCATATATATGACATAGATCATATAATGAAATTATCAAATTTTAATTGGCAAGTTTATATAATTGATTGATATAACTTCCATTAACTGAAGACTTCTGTCTCAACTTGTTGGAAAACTTTCTGTATCAACACAATGAGAGAAACATCACTTACTAGGTATTTCTACAAGGAAATGACATCATTGGCAATGGCATTTTGTCCACCATTCCTCTTCTGGAAGACTGACTTCAACATCGCTATAACTTCAGAATAATATGAATCTTGACTGGTTATTGAAAGTCATGGAATCAATCTGGAGATTTCTCAAAATGTTGGAAATATATCTACCTGAAGATTGAGCTATACCACTCTTGGGCATATACCCAAAAGATGCCCCATCATGTCACAGGGGCATGTGTTCCACCTTGCTCATAGCAGCCTTTTAACAACCCAGATATCTCACAACAGAAGAATGGATACAGAAAATGCTATCCATTTACATAATGGATACTACTTAACTATTAAGAATGAGACCATCATGAGTTCTGAAGACAAATGGATGGAACTAAAACAATATCATCCAAAAGGATATGCATGGTGTGTACTCACTAATAAGTGGGCATTAGTCAAAAAACAAAACAAAAACAAAAACGAAAAAAAGAGTACAGAACACCCAGGATACAATTAATAAAGCTC
Organism: Mus musculus; assembly: GCF_000001635.26. NCBI lineage: Eukaryota > Metazoa > Chordata > Mammalia > Rodentia > Muridae > Mus > Mus musculus. The sequence goes on from NC_000069.6 coordinate 12,569,971, forward strand.
AAAAAGGTTAACCAGCTGAAAGGCCCTAGTGAGGACACCTCAATCCCACTTGGGCAGAAGAAGGGGAGGAGGGAAGGAGGGGAGAGTCTAGGGTGGGAAAGGGGACAGGGAGGGGAAGAGGGAAACATGATTAAGTATTGGGTGAGGGAAAAGGACTGAAACCTGAGGGCCAACAGAAAGAATGGAAACAGGCAAACATGGAAGTAGCAGTGGGGGGAGCCTCCAGAACATACTACAGAACAGGGAGGTGAGAGACTCCCAGGACTCAAAGGGAGGGGCCTTAGATGAAATACCCTATAGTGGGAAGATGGAACATGTAGAGCCCACCTCCAGGGTAAAGACTGAAAATCAAGGGAGGGATGGGGTTTCCATCCCACAGTCAAAAACTCTGACCTGTAATTGTTCCTGTCTGAAAAAAACCGCAGGTTTGGATAGACTTTCCAGAAGATTTCTGGGTCTGGTTTCAGTCAGAGAAAATGCAGCTATCCCTCAAGAAACTGGAGGTCACAGGGAGTAGGGTGTATGGTGGGGTGGGGGTAGTAGTTGCAATGGGGACATCTCTGTGGAGGAGGGGATGAGGTAGGGGGAGGTGGTATGGGATATGGAGCGGTCAAAGGGTCAACCACGAGGGGAATAAAATCTGGAGTGTTAAAAAAAAAAAAAACAAAGATTAAATACAATTATAAAAAAAAGAAAAAAGAAAGGAGTAAGCCACGAAGAGTTTATGAAGTAATATGGATGCAACTTTTACTCTTGTTTTCTGATGATTTTCATGTATTGTTTAGAGCCACTTTCTATAATAAAAGCACAAAAAGAAGTATAAACATACTATGAACTTAGACTATTTCTCTGGACTATTGAGGTGTATAATATATAAAATGTTGTGGAAGAACTTTAGCAATAGAACAGAGAAAACATATTGCAAATTTAGTAGACTTATAATTACTAACTCTTCTATTGTTTGCTGTTGATGACTAGAGAAATTATATATTTGAAAATTTAGAAGACCAATTGAAAGCATCAAATGTCATATGACAGGAAGTATTAAAAACACCACTTTCATTCATTATTTGAAAAATTTCTGCTCCATTAAATTATTATTCAATGAAATTAATATTGGCTTCTATAAAATCTAAAAATGAATATAGCTATTTCTGTATTCAAGGTTATCAGTGGTGATCCAAATATATTTCAAAAAGAGAAGTATGTCTAGTGTAATGGTTCAGCTAATAGAGGCATTTGGCTTTAAGACTTCTGACCCGATATCACCCACATGACAGAAGAACTGAATACGCAAATCAGCTTCTTACTTCCATACTTGTCTCTCATGTATATATCTCAACCCAAAATATGTAAATAAATAGAATTTTAAAAAAAATATAGGGATTATATTTAGTATGTATGTATATGTATACATATATATATATGTATGTATAGGGGACTTTCAGGATAGTATTTGAAATGTAAATGAAGAAAATATCTAATAAAAAATGTGGGGGGAAATTATTTATTTATTTATTTATTTATTTATTTACACTCCAGATTTTATTCCCCCCATCCTGATCCCAGCTCCACCCTCCAATTGCTCCACATCCCATACCTCCTCTCACCACACCCATGTCTCCACCAGGATGCCTCCACCCCCACCCTTTCCCATCTGCCCTGTAAACTCCTTGGGGCCCCCAGAATCTTGTAGGGAAGGTGCATCATCTCTGATTGAAGACAAAACTGGCAGTCCTCTGCTGAATAAGTGTTGTGGGCCTCATATCACCTGGTGTATGCTGACTGGTTGGTGATCCAGTGTTTGAGAGATCTCAGGGTTCCAGACTGAGACTGCTGGTCTTCCTACAGGGTTGCCCTCCATATCTTCTTTCAGCCTTTCCCTAATTCCACAACAGGGGTCAGCAGCTTCTGTCCATTGGTTGGGAACAAATATCTGCATCTGACTCTTGCAGTTGCTTGTTGGATCTTCCAGAGTGCAGTCATGTTAGTTCCCTTTTTTGTGAGTGCTCCATAGCCTCAGTAATAGTGTCAGGCCTTGGGACTTCCCCTTGAGCTGGATCACACTTGGGGCCTGCCACTCGATCTTCTTTCCCTTAGGTTCCTCTACATTTCTATCCTTGCATTTTTTCCAGACAGGAATAATTATGTCAGAATTTTGACAACACCCTCCCACATTTGATGCCTTGTCTTCACGCTAGAGATAGGCTTCATAAGTTCCCTCTCCCTACTGTCAGGCATTTCATCTAAGGTCCCTCCCTTTGAGTCTTTAGAGTCTCTCACCTCGGAGGCCTCTGGTACACTCTGAAGGGTCCCCCCAACCTGCTACCTCCTGAGGTTGCCCATTTCAATCTTTTCTGATGGCCATTGGGGCTTCAGTCCTTTTCCCTCACCAAATACCATATCAGGTTTCCCTCCCTTCCTCCCTCCATCCTTCCCTCCCTCCTCCCATTCACATTCCCTCCCAGGTCCCTCCTTCTCTCTCAACTTGTGATTGCTTTCTTCTCTTTCCCAACTGGGACTGAAAAAATCTTCACTTGGGCCCTTCAGCTTGTTGACCTTTTTCAGTTCTCTAGACTGTATCTGGGTTATTCTGTGCCTTTTTTTTTTTTTTTTTTTTTTTTTTTTTTTTTTTTTTTTTTTTTTTGGCTAATGTCGTTATTATTGAGTACATACCATGCACATCCTTTTGGGTCTGAGTTACCTCACTCAGGATGATACTTTCTAGTTCCATCCATTTGCCTGAAAAACTAAGGATGTCCTCGTTTTTAATAGCTGAGTAGAATTCCATTGTGTAAATAAACCAACCACATTTTCTGTATCCATTCTTTTGTCATGGGACATCTGGGTTGTTTCCAGCTTCTGGCTATCACAAAATAAGGCTGCTATGAATATAGTGGAACATGTGCCCCTGTAGCAAAATGGGGCCTCTCTTGGATATATTCCTGAGAGTGATACAGCTGGATCGTCAGGTAGATCGATTTCAGGTTTTCTGAGGAAACTCAGAATTTCCAGCGTGGTTGTACCAGTTTGCCTATTTCTGAGATCTTAGCTATTCTGATTTTAAGGTGGAATCTCAGGGTCATTTTTATTTGCATTTATTTCTCTGATCCCTAAGAAACTGAACATTTCTCTAGGTGGTTCTCAGACATTCAAGATTCCTCTGTTGCATATTCTCTGTTTAGTTCTATACCCCATTTTCTAATGGGATTGTTCGGTTTTTTGGTGGTTAGCTTCTTGAGTTATTTATATATTTTGGATATTAACCTACTATCAGATGTGGGGTTAGAGAAGATTTTTCCCCAATATTTAGGTGGCAGATTTGTCTTATTGACTATGTCCTTTGCCCTATAGAAGTTTTCCAGTTTCATGAGGTTCCATTTATCAATTCTTGATCCTAGAGCATGAGCCATTGGAGTTCTGCTTAGGGAATTTCCCCCTGTGCCAATAAGTCGAAGACTTTTTCCCACTTTCTTTTCTATTAGATTCAGTGTATCTGGTTTTATGTTGAGGTCCTTAAACTATTTGGACTTGATCTTTTTTCAAGGTGACAAATATGAGTCTAGTTTCATTTTTATACATACAGACAACCAATTACACCAGCCCCATTTATTGAAGATGCTTTCTTTTGTCCTTTGTATATTTTTGACATCTTAGATTGTCAAAGGTCAAGTGTCCATAATTGTGTGGTTTTATGTTTGTGTTTTCTTTTTTTTTTCCTTTTCCATTTTTTTTTTAGGTATTTAGCTCATTTACATTTCCAATGCTATACAAAAAGTCCCCCATATCCACCCACCCCCACTCCCCTGCCCACCTACTCCCCCTTTTTGGCCCTGGTGTTCCCCTGTACTGGGGCATATAAAGTTTGCAAGTCCAATGGGCCTCTCTTTCCAGTGATGGCCGACTAGGCCATCTTTTGATATATATGCAGCTAGAGTCAAGAGCTCCAGGGTACTGGTTAGTTCATAATGTTGTTCCACCTATAGGGTTGCAGATCCCTTTAGCTCCTTGGCTACTTTCTCTAGCTCCTCCATTGGGAGCCCTATGATCCATCCATTAGCTGACTGTGAGCATCCACTTCTGTGTTTGCTAGGCCCCGGCATAGTCTCACAAGAGACAGCTACATCTGGGTCCTTTCAATAAAATCTTGCTAGTGTATGCAATGGTGTCAGCGTTTGGATGCTGATTATGGGGTGGATCCCTGGATATGGCAGTCTCTACATGGTCCATCCTTTCATCTCAGCTCCAAACTTTGTCTCTGTAACTCCTTCCATGGGTGTTTTGTTCCCAAATATAAGGAGGGGCATAGTGTCCACACTTCAGTCTTCATTCTTCTTGAGTTTCATGTGTTTAGGAAATTATATCTTATATCTTGGGTATCCTAGGTTTGGGGCTAATATCCACTTATCAGTGAGTATATATTGTGTGAGTTTCTTTGTGAATGTGTTACCTCACTCAGGATGATGCCCTCCAGGTCCATCCATTTGGCTAGGAATTTCATAAATTCATTCTTTTAGCTGAGTAGTACTCCATTGTGTAGATGTACCACATTTTCTGTATCCATTCCTCTGTTGAGGGGCATCTAGGTTCTTTCCAGCTTCTGGCTATTATAAATAAGGCTGCTATGAACATAGTGGAGCATGTGTCCTTCTTACCAGTTGGGGCATCTTCTGGATATATGCCCAGGAGAGGTATTGCTGGATCCTCCGGTAGTACTATGTCCAATTTTCAGAGGAACCGCCAGACTGATTTCCAGAGTGGTTGTACAAGCCTGCACTCCCACCAACAATGGAGCTGTGTTCCTCTTTCTCCACATCCAGGCCAGCATCTGCTGTCACCTGAATTTTTGATCTTAGCCATTCTGACTGGTGTGAGGTGGAATCTCAGGGTTGTTTTGATTTGCATTTCCCTGATGATTAAGGATGTTGAACATTTTTTCAGGTGCTTCTCTGCCATTCGCTATTCCTCAGGTGAGAATTCTTTGTTCAGTTCTGAGCCCCATTTTTAATGGGGTTATTTGATTTTCTGAAGTCCACCTTCTTGAGTTCTTTATATATGTTGGATATTAGTCCCCTATCTGATTTAGGATAGGTAAATATCCTTTCCCAATCTGTTGGTGGTCTTTTTGTCTTATTGACGGTGTCTTTTGCCTTGCAGAAACTTTGGAGTTTCATTAGGTCCCATTTGTCAATTCTCGATCTTACAGCACAAGCCATTGCTGTTCTGTTCAGGAATTTTTCCCCTGTGCCCATATCTTCAAGGCTTTTCCCCACTTTCTCCTCTATAAGTTTCAGTGTCTCTGGTTTTATGTGAAGTTCCTTGATCCACTTAGATTTGACCTTAGTACAAGGAGATAAGTATGGATCGATTCACATTCTTCTACACGATAACAACCAGTTGTGCCAGCACCAATTGTTGAAAATGCTGTCTTTATGCCACTGGATGGTTTTAGCTCCCTTGTCGAAGATCAAGTGACCATAGGTGTGTGGGTTCATTTCTGGGTCTTCAATTCTATTCCCTTGGTCTACTTGTCTGTCTCTATACCAGTACCATGCAGTTTTTATCACAATTGCTCTGTAGTAAAGCTTTAGGTCTGGCATGGTGATTCTGCCAGAAGTTCTTTTATCCTTGAGAAGACTTTTTGCTAACCTAGGTTTTTTGTTATTCCAGACAAATTTGCAAATTGCTCCTTCCAATTCGTTGAAGAATTGAGTTGGAATTTTGATGGGGATTGCATTGAATCTGTAGATTGCTTTTGGCAAGAGAGCCATTTTTACAATGTTGATCCTGCCAATCCATGAGCATGGGAGATCTTTCCATCTTCTGAGATATTCCTTAATTTCTTTATTCAGAGATTTGAAGTTTTTATCATACAGATCTTTCACTTCCTTAGTTAGAGTCACGCCAAGATATTTTATATTATTTGTAACTATTGAGAAGGGTGTTGTTTCCCTAATTTCTTTCTCAGCCTGTTTATTCTTTGTATAGAGAAAGGCCATTGACTTGTTTGAGTTTATTTTATATCCAGCTACTTCACCGAAGCTGTTTATCAGGTTTAGGAGTTCTCTGGTAGAATTTTTAGGGTCACTTCTATATACTATCATATCATCTGCAAAAAGTGATATTTTGACTTCCTCTTTTCCAATTTGTATCCCCTTGATCTCCTTTTGTTGTCGAATTGCTCTGGCTAATACTTCAAGTACTATGTTGAAAAGGTAGGGAGAAAGTGGGCAGCCTTGTCTAGTCCCTGATTTTAGTGGGATTGCTTCCAGCTTCTCTCCATTTACTTTGATGTTGGCTACTGCTTTGCTGTATATTGCTTTTATCATGTTTAGGTATGGGCCTTGAATTCCTGATCTTTCCAAAACTTTTATCATGAATGGGTGTTGGATCTTGTCAAATGCTTTTTCTGCATCTAACGAGATGATCATGTGGTTTTTGTCTTTGAGTTTGTTTATATAATGGATTATATTGATGGATTTTCGTATATTAAACCATCCCTGCATCCCTGGAATTAAACCTACTTGGTCAGGATGGATGATTGCTTTAATGTGTTCTTGGATTCGGTTAGCAAGAATTTTATTGAGGATTTTTGCATCGATATTCATAAGAGAAATTGGTCTGAAGTTCTCTATCTTTGTTGGGTCTTTCTGTGGTTTAGGTATCAGAGTAATAGTGGCTTCATAAAATGAGTTGGGTAGAGTACCTTCTACTTCTATTTTGTGAAATAGTTTGTGCAGAACTGGAATTAGTTCTTCTTTGAAGGTCTGATAGAACTCTGCACTAAACCTGTCTGGTCCTGTGCTTTTTTTGGCTGCGAGACTATTAAAAACTGCTTCTATTTCTTTATGGGATATGGGACTGTTTAGATGGTCAACTTGATCCTGATTCAACTTTGGTACCTGGTATCTGTCCAGAAATTTGTCCATTTCATCCAGGTTTTCCAGTTTTGTTGAGTATAGCCTTTTGTAGAAGGATCTGATGGTGTTTTGGATTTCTTCAGGATCTGTTGTTATGTCTCCCTTTTCATTTCTGATTTTGTTAATTAGGATTTTGTCCCTGTGCCCTCTAGTGAGTCTAGCTAAGGGTTTATCTATTTTGTTGATTTTCTCAAAGAACCAACTCCTCGTGTGGTCAATTCTTTAATAGTTCTTCTTGTTTCCACTTGGTTGATTGCACCCCTGAGTTTGATTATTTCCGCCATCTAATCCTCTTGGGTGAATTTGCTTCCTTTTTTTCTAGGGCTTTTAGATGTGTTGTCAAGCTGCTAGTATGTGCTGTCTCCCGTTTCTTCTTGGAGGCACTCAGAGCTATGAGTTTCCCTCTTAGAAATGCTTTCATTGTGTCCCATAGGTTTGGGTACGTTGTGGCTTCATTTTCATTAAACTCTAAAAAGTCTTTAATTTCTTTCTTTATTTCTTCCTTGACCAAGGTATCATTGAGAAGAGTGTTATTCTGTTTCCATGTGAATGTTGGCTTTCATTATTTATGTTGTTATTGAAGATCAGTCTTAGGCCATGGTGGTCTGATAGGATACATGGGACAATTTCAATATTTTTGTATCTATTGAGGCCTGTTTTGTGACCAATTTTATGGTCAATTTTGGAGAAGGTCCCGTGAGGTGCTGAGAAGAAGGTATATCCTTTTGTTTTAGGATAAAATGTTCTGTAGATATCTGTCAGGTCCATTTGTTTCATAACTTCTGTTAGTTTCACTGTGTCCCTGTTTAGTTTCTGTTTCCATGATCTGTCCCTTGAGGAAAGTGGTGTGTTGAAGTCTCCCACTATTATTGTGTGAGGTGCAATGTATGCTTTGAGCTTTACTAAAGTGTCTCTAATGAATGTGGCTGCCCTTGCATTTGGTGTGTAGATATTCAGAATTGAGAGTTCCTCTTGGAGGATTTTACCTTTGATGAGTAAGAAGTGTCCCTCCTTTCTTTTTTGATAACTTTGGGTTGGAAGTCGATTTTATCTGATATTAAAATGGCTACTCCAGCTTGTTTCTTCAGTCCATTTGCTTGGAAAATTGTTTTCCAGCCTTTCACTCTAATGTAGTGTTTGTCTTTTTCCCTGAGATGGGTTTCCTGTAAGCAGCAGAATGTTGGGTCCTGTTTGTGTAGCCAGTCTGTTAGTCTATGTCTTTTTATTGGGGAATTGAGTCCATTGATATTAAGAGATATTAAGGAAAAGTAATTGTTGCTTCCTTTTATTTTTGTTGTTAGAGTTGGCATTCTGTTCTTGTGGCTGTCTTCTTTTTGGTTTGTTGAATGATTACTTTCTTGGTTGTTCTAGGGCGTGATTTCCGTCCTTGTATTGCTTCTTTTCTGTTATTATCCTTTGAAGGGCTGGATTTGTGGAAAGATATTGTGTGAATTTGTTTTTGTCGTGGAATACTTTGGTTTCTCCATCTATGGTAATTGAGAGTTTGGCCGGGTATAGTAGCCTGGGCTGGCATTTGTGTTCTCTTAGTGTCTGTATAACATCTGTCCAGGCTCTTCTGGCTTTCATAGTCTCTGGTGAAAAGTCTGGTGTAATTCTGATAGGCCTTCCTTTATATGTTACTTGACCTTTCTCCCTTACTGCTTTTAATATTCTATCTTTATTTAGTGCATTTGTTGTTCTGATTATTATGTGTCGGGAGGAATTTCTTTTCTGGTCCAGTCTATTTGGAGTTCTGTAGGCTTCTTGTATGATCATGGGCATCTCTTTTTTTATGTTTGGGAAGTTTTCTTCTATTATTTTGTTGAAGATATTAGCTGGCCCTTTAAGTTGAAAATCTTCATTCTCATCAATTCCTATTATCCGTAGGTTTGGTCTTCTCATTGTGTCCTGGATTACCTGGATGTTTTGAGTTAGGATCCTTTTGCATTTTGTATTTTCTTTGACTGTTGTGTCGATGTTCTCTATGGAATCTTCTGCGCCTGAGATTCTCTCTTCCATTTCTTGTATTCTGTTGCTGATGCTCGCATCTATGGTTCCAGATATCTTTCCTAGGGTTTCTATCTCCAGCGTTGCCTCGCTTTGGGTTTTCTTTATTGTGTCTACTTCCCCTTTTAGTTCTAGTATGGTTTTGTTCATTTCCATCACCTGTTTGCATGTGTTTTCCTGTTTTTCTTTAATGATTTCTACCTGTTTGGCTGTGTTTTCCTGCTTTTCTTTAAGGGCCTGTAACTCTTTAGCAGTTCTCTCCTGTAATTCTTTAAGTGACTTATGAAAGTCCTTCTTGATGTCCTCTATCATCATCATGAGAAATGTTTTTAAATCTGGGTCTAGGTTTTCGGTTATGTTGGGGTGCCCAGGACCAGGTGGGGTGGGAGTGCTGCGTTCTGATGATGGTGAGTGGTCTTGATTTCTGTTAGTAGGATTTTTCGTTTGCCTTTCGCCATCTGGTAATCTCTGAAGCTGGCTGTTTTAGTTGTCACTGTTAAGAGCTTGTTCTTCAGGTGACTCTGTTAGCCTCTATAAGCAGAACTGGAGGGTAGCACTCTCCTTAGTTTCAGTGGGCAGAGTATTCTCTGCAGGCAAGCTCTCTTCTTGCAGGGCAGGTACCCAGATATCTGGTGTTCAAACCAGACTCCTGGCAGAAGTTGTGTTCCACTCACTAGAGGTCTTAGGATCTCGTGTGGAATCCTGTGTGGGCCCTTGCGGGTGTCAGGCGACTCCGCTGGCAAGGTAGCCCGGGGCTCGAGTGGAGAGGAAGGGGTTTGTGCCCCAGATCAAGCCCGGGTAGCCTGCTTCCCTATGTACTGCAGACTCAGGTTCCGCGCGATTGGATTGGGGCAGGCGCTGTGTTCCACTCACCAGAGGTCTTAGGATCCCATGGGGAGTCCCGTGTGGGCCCTTGCAGGTGTTGGGCAAGACTCTGCTGGCAAGGTAGCCCGGGGCTCTATGTCTGTGTTTTCAATTCTATTACATTGATCAACATGACTGTCTCTGTACTATACAGTTTTTTTTTCCATTTTTTATTAGGTATTTAGCTCATTTACATTTCCAATGCTATACCAAAAGTCCCCCATAGCCACCCACCCCCACTCCCCTACCCACCCACTCCCCTTTTTTGGCCCTGGCGTTCCCCTGTACTGGGGCATATAAAGTTTGCGTATCCAATGGGCCTCTCTTTCCAGTGATGGCCGCCTAGGCCATCTTTTGATACATATGCAGCTAGAGTCAAGAGCTCCGGGGTACTGGTTAGTTCACAGTTTTTATCACTATTGATCTGCAGTAAAGCTTGAGGTCAGGGATGGTGATTCCCCCAGCCATTCTTATATTGTTATGAATTGTTTTGGCTATTCTGGCTTTTTTGCCTTTCCAGATTAATTTGATAATTGCTCTTTTCATGTCTTTGAAGAATTGTGTTGGGATTTTGATGGGGATTGATATGAATCTGTAGAATGCCTTTGGTAGGATGGGCAATTTTACTCTATTAATTCTGCCAATCCACGAGCATTTGAGATCTCTGCCTTTTCTGAGATCTTCAATTTCTTTCTTGAGAGACTTGAAGTTATTGTCATACAGACCATTCACTTATTTGGTTAGAGTTAGCCTAATATATTTTATATTATTTGTGGCTGTAGTGAAGAAGATTGTTTTTCTAATTTCTTTCTAGCCTGTTTATCATTTGTATATATGAAGGACATTTATTTATTTGAGTTAATTTTATATCCGGTCTCTTTCCTGAAGTTGTTTACCAGTTGGAAAAATTCTCTGGTAGAATTTTTGGGGTCACTTATGTATACTATCAAATCATCTGCAAATAGTGATATCTTTATTTCTTCTTTGCCAATTTTTATCCCTTTGATCTTTTTTTGTTGTCTTATTGTTCCAGCTAGCACTTTGAGTACTATATTGAATAAATATGGGGCGAATGGGCATCCTTATCTTATCCCCAATTTTAGTGGGATTGCTTCAAGTATTTCTCCATATAATTTTATGTTGTTGGTTTGCTATATATTGCTTTTATTATATTTATGTATGGCCTTGAATTCCTGATCTCTCCAATACTTTACACACGAAGGGGTGTTGTATTTTGTTAAACACTTTTTCTGCAACTAAGGTGATAATCATGTGATTTTTCCTTTTGTTTATAGAGTGGATTACATTAATGAATTTTCATATATTGAACCAATGTTGCATCGCTGGGATGAAGCCTATGTGATCGTGGAAATTGATGCTTCTTGGATTCAATATGTAAGAATTTTATTGAGTATTTTTGCATCAATATTCATAAGCGAGATTGGTCTGAAGGTCTCTTTTTGGGTTGGTTCCTTGTGTGGTTTAGGTAGCAAAGGAATTGTGGCTTCATAGAACGAATTAGGTGGTATTTATTCTGTTTCTATTTTATGGAATAGTTTGAGGAATATTAGTATCTGGTATTCTTTGAAGGTCTGGTATAATTCTGTACTAAATCCATCTGGCCGTGGGCATTTTTTGGTCAGGAGGTTTTTTTAATGACTCCATCTATTTCCTTGTGAGATATGGGCCTGTTTAGATAGTTCACCTGCTCTTAATTTAATTTTGGTATGTAGTATCTTTCTAGAAAACCATTAATTTTATCTAGATTTTTCAAGGTTTTTTGATTTGTTTTGTTTTTGTTTTTGTTTTTGTTTTGACTACAGGCTTTTACAGTAGTATCTTATGGTATTTTGAATTTCCTCAGTTTCTGTTCTTGTCTCCCTTTTCAGTTCTCATCTTGTTAGTTTCATTACTGCCTCTGGAACCTTTAGTTAGTTTGACTAGAGGTTTATCTATCTTTTTGATTCTTTCAAAGAGCCAGCTTTTGATTTTGTTGATTCTTTGTATAGTTCTCTTTATTTCTATTTGGTTGATTTTAGCACCGAGTTTACTATGTCCTGCTGTGTACTCCTCTTGGGTGAATTTGCTTCTTTTTGTTGTAGAGTTCTCAAGTTTGCTGTTAAGTTGCTTGTGTAATATTTCTACAATCTCTTTACCTGAGCACTTAGTGTTATAAATTTTTTTCTTAGCACTGCTTTCATTGTGTCCCATAAGTTTGGGTATGATGTGTCAACATTTTCATTAAATTCCAGGACATCTTTAATTTCTTTCTATATTTTTTCCCTGTCCAAGTTTACATTAAGTAGAGAGTTGTTCAGTTTCCACATATATATAGGCTTTCTATTGTTTCTGCTCTTACTGAAGACTAGCCTTAGGCTATGATGATTAGATAGGATGCATGGGATTATTTCAATCTTGTATTGGTTGGGGGTTATTTTGTGAACAATTATATGGTCGATTTTGGAGAAGGTACCATGAGGTGTTGAGAAGATTTTTTTCTTTTGATTTAGGGTGAAATGTTCTGTAGATATCTCTTTATCCCGTTTGGTTCATAAACTCTACTAGTTTCTCTGTGTCTCTGTTTAGCTTCTGTTACAATGATCTGTCCATTGGTGAGAGTAGGGTGCTAAGTCTCCACTATTATTGTGTGGGGTACAATGTGTGTTTGAGTTTAAATAAAGTTTTTTTATATATAAATGTGGGTCCACTTTCATAAGGGGCATAGATGTTCAGAATTGAGACTTTCTCTTGGTAGATTTTCCCTTTGATGACTATGAAGTGTCCTTCCTCATCATGCTTGATAACTTTTGGTTGAAAATCTATTTTATTGTATATTAGGATGTCAAATCCAGCTTGTTTCCTGGGACCATTTGCTTGGAGAACCTTTTCCACCCTTTTACTCCAAGATAGTGTCTTTGTTATTGAGGTGTGTTCCTTTTCTTCAGCAAAATGCTTGATCTTGTTTGCCTACCCAGTGTGTTGGCTTATGTCTTTTATTAGGTGAGTTGAAACCATCAATATTGAGAGATGCCAAAGAGAAATGACTGTTGGTTCCTGATGTATTTGTTTATGTAGGCGGCTTTAGGTGCTTGTGGTTCTCTCCTTTTTTCTTTGTTGTGATGTTTAATATCTTGGCCTTTCTTTGGTGTACATACCTTCCTTGTATTGGAGTTTTCCTTCTAAGAACCTCTATAGAGCTGGATTGGTAGATATATACTGTTTGTTTTATTCCTGAAATATTTTGGTTTCTCCATCTTTGAGAGATTTCCTGGGTATAGTAACCTGGGCTGGCGTTTGTGTTCTCTTAGAGCCTACTTGACCTCTGACCAGGAGTTCTGACTTTCATAGTCTCTGTTAAGAAATCTGGTGTGCAGTCAGAATGGCTAAGATCAAAAATTCAGGTGACAGCAGATGCTGGCGTGGATGTGGAGAAAGAGGAACACTCCTCCATTGTTGGTGGGAGTGTAGGCTTGTACAACCACTCTGGAAATCAGTCTGGTGGTTCCTCAGAAAATTGGACATAGTACTACCGGAGGATCCAGCAATACCTCTCCTGGGCATATATCCAGAAGATGCCCCAACTGGTAAGAAGGACACATGCTCCACTATGTTCATTGCAGCCTTATTTATAATAGCCAGAAGCTGGAAAGAACCTAGATGCCCCTCAACAGAGGAATGGATACAGAAAATGTGGTACATCTACACAATGGAGTACTACTCAGCTATTAAAAAGAATGAATTTATGAAATTCCTAGCCAAATGGATGGACCTGGAGGGCATCATCCTGAGTGAGGTAACACAATCACAAAGAAACTCTCACAATATGTACTCACTGATAAGTGGATATTAGCCCCAAACCTAGGATACCCAAGATATAAGATATAATTTGCTAATCACATGAAACTCAAGAAGAATGAAGACTGAAGTGTGGACACTATGCCCCTCCTTAGATTTGGGAACAAAACACCCATGGAAGGAGTTACAGAGACAAAGTTTGGAGCTGAGATGAAAGGATGGACCATGTAGAGACTGCCATATCCAGAGATCCACCCCATAATCAGCATCCAAACGCTGACACCATTGCATACACTAGAAAGATTTTATCGAAAGGACCCAGATGTAGCTGTCTCTAGTGAGACTATGCCGGGGCCTAGCAAACACAGTAGTGGATGCTCACAGTCAGCTAATGGATGGATCATAGGGCTCCCAATGGAGGAGCTAGAGAAAGTAGCCAAGGAGCTAAAGGGATCTGCAACCCTATAGGTGGAACAACATTATGAACTAACCAGTACCCTGGAGCTCTTGACTCTAGCTGCATATATATCAAAAGATGGCCTAGTCGGCCATCACTGGAAAGAGAGGCCCATTGGACTTGCAAACTTTATATGCCCCAGTACAAGGGAACACCAGGGCCAAAAAGGGGGAGTGGGTGGGCAGGGGAATGGGGGTGGGTGGATATGGGGGACTTTTGGTATAGCATTGGAAATGTAAATGAGCTAAATACCTAATAAAAAATGGGAAAAAAAAGGAAAAAAAAAGAAATCTGGTGTGATTTTTATATTTCTTTGTATGTTACTTGGTCCTTTTGCCTTGTATGTTTTAATATTCTTTCTTTGTTCTGTGTATTTAATGTTTTGATTATTATGTGATAAGAGGATTTTATTTTTTGGTCATATATATTTGGTGTTCTATAGGTTTCTTGTACTTTTATAACCCCCCCTCTCTCTCTCTCTCTCTCTCTCTCTCTCTCTCTCTTTTTTATTTTTTTTTTAGTTGGGGAAGATTTTTTCTATGATTTTGCTGAAGACATTTTAGGTCCTTTGAAGTAGGAATCTTCATTCTCCTCTAATTTGATTATTCTCAGATTTGGTCATTTCACTGTGTCCTGAATTTCCTGGATGCTTTGGGTTAGGAGTTTTTTACAGTTTGAATTTTCTTTGACAGTTATGTTTATCTCTTCTATGTTATCTTTCACACCTGAGATTCTCTCTTTTAGCTCTTGTATTCTGTTGGTGATGGTTACATCTGTAATTCCTGACTCCTTTTTTTGTTTGTTTTCTTTATTGCTTTTACTTCTACTTTTAGGTCTTAGATTGCTTTATTCAATTCATTCAGCTGTTTACCTGTATTTTCCTGTATTTCTTTCAATGAATTATTGATATTGAAGAATAAAGATAAAAAATTACTGAACTCTTCCTCACCCCAGAGCCCGACCCCTCCCATCTAGAGATTGTTCCCAGAACACTCCTGAACTCTTCACCCCAGAATGCATTCCTGAACTCCTCACCCTAGAGTTTGAACCCTCCCAACTAAAGACTGTTCCAAGAACATTTTTGAGATAAGGGCCTCCTGGAACAACCTCAGAATGAACCGGGTACATTGCCAAATAATAGGACATGACCCCTTAGTTACGTAGAATTCCCTTGGCAGAACCCCTTGTCCCTTGGCAGAACCCCTTAGTTATGCAAACTTGTACTTTCCCTGCCCCGCTCTCCCCCCTTGAGTTTTTCCTATATAAGCCTGTGAAAAATTTGGCTCGAGGTCGATTCTCCTCTACACCATACTAGGTGCATGAGTTTCAACCCCAGAGCTCTGGTCTATGTGCTTTCTTTCTGTTACTTTATTAAATATTGCCCTCTACATTTTGAGTACGGTCTCAGTGTCTTCTTGGGTCCGCGGCTGTCTCGAGGCTTGAGTGAGGGTCTCCCTTCGGGGGTCTTTCATTTGGGTGCTCGTCTGGGATCAGCGCGACCACCCAGAGGTCCTAGACCCACTTAAAGGTAAGATTCTTTGTTCTGTCTTGGTCTGGTGTCTGTGTTCTGTTTCTAAGTTTGGTGCGATCGCAGTTTCGGTTTTGTGGACGCTCAGTGAGACCGCGCTCCGAGAGGGAACGCGGGGTGGATAAGGATAGACATGTCCAGGTGTCCACCGTCCGTTCGCCCTGGGAGACGTCCCAGGAGGAACAGGGGAGGACCAGGGACGCCTAGTGGACCCCTTTGGAGGCCAAGAGACCATCTGGGGTTGCGAGATCGTGGGTTCGAGTCCCACCTCGGCACAAAAGGCTGAACTTATAGCGCTTATACAAGCCCTCCGAGAGGCTAAAGGTAAGATCGTTAACATCTACACTGACAGCCGCTATGCTTTTGCTACCGCACACATCCATGGGGCCATCTACAGGCAGCGAGGGCTATTGACTTCGGCTGGTAAAGACATTAAAAACAAAGAAGAAATTCTGGCCCTGTTGGAAGCCATAAATGCACCTAAGAAGGTAGCCATCATCCACTGCCCCGGCCACCAAAGAGGAGAAGACTTGGTGGCCAAGGGCAACCGAATGGCAGACTCAGTGGCAAAACAAGTTGCTCAAGGGGCCATGATCTTAACTGAGAAAGGTGATCCGCCCAAAAGCCCTGAGGATGAAAGGTATAACATAAAAGAGCTATTGTGGACCAGTGATCCCCTCCCATACTTTTTTGAAGGGAAAATAGAATTGACTCCTGAAGAAGGAATAAAATTTGTGAAAGGACTACACCAATTCACCCACCTGGGAGTTGAAAAAATGATGAGACTAATTAAAAATTCCCGATACCAAGTCCCCAACCTGAAGTCAGTGGCTCAAAAGATTATAGACTCCTGCAAACCATGTGCATTCACTAATGCGACTAGAGCCTACAAAGAACCTGGAAAGAGACAATGGGGAGACCATCCTGGAGTGTATTGGGAGGTAGATTTTACTGAAGTTAAACTTGGAATGTATGGTAATAAGTATCTGTTAGTATTTGTAGACACCTTTTCAGGATGGGTTGAGGCGTTTCCCACTAAAACTGAGACTGCCCAGATTGTGGCCAAGAAGATCCTTGAAGAAATCCTGCCAAGATTTGGAATCCCTAAGGTAATCGGGTCCGACAATGGACCAGCTTTTGTTGCCCAGGTAAGTCAGGGCTTGGCCACTCAGTTGGGCATCGATTGGAAATTACACTGTGCTTACCGCCCTCAAAGCTCAGGACAGGTAGAGAGGATGAATAGGACCTTAAAAGAGACCTTGACTAAATTAGCCATTGAGACCGGCGGGAAAGACTGGGTGGCTCTCCTCCCTCTTGCGCTCTTCCGAGCCTGAAACACCCCTGGACGTTTCAGGCTCACTCCTTTTGAAGTTCTGTATGGAGGACCTCCCCCCTTAATGGAAGCTGGTGGAACATTGGTTTCCGACTCTGACCCTGTCTTACCCTCCTCTTTGCTTATTCATTTAAAGGCCCTAGAAGTGATTAGGACCCAAATTTGGGACCAACTGAAGGCAGCCTATACCCCAGGGACCACCGCAGTACCCCACGGGTTCCGAGTTGGAGACAAAGTCTTGGTCAGACGACATCGAACCGGCAGCCTCGAGCCACGGTGGAACGGACCCTATTTGGTGTTACTGACAACCCCTACTGCGGTAAAAGTTGACGGGATTGCCTCCTGGATCCAGGCCTCCCACGTCAAGAGGGCCGCCAGTCAAGATGAAGAAAACCACGAAGACAATTGGACAGTGGCAGCCACTGACAATCCTCTTAAGCTTCGTTTGCACCGCAGGCGCCACCCTGAGCCTAGGGAACCACAACCCTCATGCTCCAATTCAACAGTCTTGGGAAGTGCTTAATGAGGAGGGAAACATTGTATGGGCAACCACTGCAGTCCATCCCCTCTGGACTTGGTGGCCTGATCTCACACCTGACATCTGTAAGTTAGCGGCAGGATCCCCCAATTGGGACCTCCCCGATCATACTGATCTTAGCAACCCACCCTCTGAACAGCGGTGTGTCCCGGGCGGGATAGGGAACTCGTATGGATGTTCGGGGCAGTTCTACCGAGCTAATCTTAGAGCTGCACAATTTTATGTTTGCCCTGGTCAGGGTCGGAGCAAAAGGCTTCAACAAGAATGTGGAGGGGCATCAGATTACTTTTGTGGTAAATGGACATGTGAAACGACAGGGGAAGCTTACTGGAAGCCCTCCTCTGACTGGGACCTAATCACGGTAAAACGAGGTAGTGTCTATGATAAGTCAAACCAAGGAGAAAGAAACCCCTATAAATATCCAGAGAATGGGTGCACTTTTAAAAACAGCCCCCCAGGATCATGCAAAGGTAAATACTGCAACCCCCTACTTATAAAGTGCACCGAGAAAGGGAAACAACACCGTCTGAGTTGGCTTAAAGGAAATAGGTGGGGTTGGCGAGTATACATTCCACTAAGAGATCCTGGGTTCATTTTCACGATCAGACTGACAGTGAGAGACCCGGCGGTGACACTCGTAGGGCCCAACAAGGTCCTTATAGAACAGAGCCCCCCAGTCGTACCGGCTCCCCCAAAGGTCCCGGCCGTACCAGCTCCATCAACTCCACAGCCCAACACGGTGGTACCCTTCCTAGGGACTAATACTCCCCTCATAAAGCCTACCTTGGCTTCCCCACCGCCCTTAGATACAGAGAGCCGTCTGGTCAGTCTAGTCCAGGGAGATTTTTTAGCTTTAAATAGGACTAACCCTAATATGACTCAATCATGCTGGTTATGCTATGCCTCTAGCCCCCCTTATTATGAAGGAATAGCTCAGATCAGGACTTATAATATTACTTCAGATCATTCTCAATGCCTTTGGGGAGAAAACAGAAAGTTGACTCTAGCAGCAGTTTCAGGAAGAGGGCTTTGTCTGGGCCGGGTACCTCAGGATAAAGGGCACCTCTGTAATCAGACCCAGAACATCCAGTCTAGCAAAAGTGGTCAGTATCTAGTGCCCCCCCCCCCCTAGACACAGTGTGGGCTTGCAATACCGGTCTCACTCCTTGTGTGTCTATGTCTGTTTTTAATAGTTCCAAAGATTTCTGCATTTTGGTTCAGCTTATTCCTAGACTCCTGTATCATGATGATAGCTCCTTTTTAGACAAATTTGAGCATCGGGTCCGCTGGAGAAGAGAACCCGTTACCTTAACTTTGGCAGTTCTATTAGGATTGGGAGTAGTGGCTGGAGTAGGTACAGGAACCGCTGCCTTAATTAAGACCCCCCAATACTATGAAGAACTACGTGCAGCTATGGATGTTGATCTTAGAACTTTAGAACAGTCTATAACCAAATTAGAAGAATCTTTAACTTCCCTGTCCGAAGTGGTGCTACAGAATAGAAGGGGATTAGACTTATTATTTCTTAAAGAAGGAGGACTCTGTGCTGCCCTAAAAGAAGAATGTTGTTTTTATGTTGACCATTCAGGAGTAATCAAAGATTCTATGGCCAAACTTAGAGAACGCCTAGATATACGTAAAAGAGAAATAGAAAGCCAACAAGGATGGTTCGAAAGCTGGTTTAATAAGTCCCCTTGGCTCACCACTCTCCTCTCCACCATAGCAGGACCTTTAATTACACTTATGTTTTTGCTTACTTTTGGCCCCTGCATCCTTAATAAGTTGGTAGCTTTTATTAGAGAAAGGATAAATGCAGTACAGGTTATGGTACTAAGGCAACAATATCGGGTCCTCCAAGAGGTTGAAAACTCACTCTAAGATTAGAGCTATTTTCTAAAATGAGTGGGGAATGAAGAATAAAGATAAAAAATTACTGAACTCTTCCTCACCCCAGAGCCCGACCCCTCCCATCTAGAGATTGTTCCCAGAACACTCCTGAACTCTTCACCCCAGAATGCATTCCTGAACTCCTCATCCTAGAGTTCGAACCCTCCCAACTAAAGACTGTTCCAAGAACATTTTTGAGATAAGGGCCTCCTGGAACAACCTCAGAATGAACCGGGTACATTGCCAAATAATAGGACATGACCCCTTAGTTATGTAGAATTCCCTTGGCAGAACCCCTTGTCCCTTGGCAGAACCCCTTAGTTATGCAAACTTGTACTTTCCCTGCCCCGCTCTCCCCCCTTGAGTTTTTCCTATATAAGCCTGTGAAAAATTTGGCTCGAGGTCGATTCTCCTCTACACCATACTAGGTGCATGAGTTTCGACCCCAGAGCTCTGGTCTATGTGCTTTCTTGCTGTTACTTTATTAAATATTGCCCTCTACATTTTGAGTACGGTCTCAGTGTCTTCTTGGGTCCGCGGCTGTCCCGAGGCTTGAGTGAGGGTCTCCCTTCGGGGGTCTTTCAATATCCTCCTTAAAGGACACTAGTAATTTCATGAGATATGATTTTAGGACAGATTTCTGCTTTTCGTGTGTGTTGGTGTTTTCAAGGCTTGCTGTGGTGGGAAAACTTGTTTTTGATGATGCCCACATATATTTGTTTCTGTTCCTATGGTCTTGCAATTGCCTCTCGCCATCTTCATATCCCTGGTGTTTGTTTGTCTATGTGAATTTGTCTGGAGTCCTTCTCTTTTATTGCTGGGTCACTTCAGGTCTCCAGGCTGGTCTGTATCCCTGACTGAAGCAAACCACCTGTGGGGCTTTCCAGAGGGGCAGAGAAGCTACTGATCTGTTGCCCTGACTATGGTAATCTCTTGGGGGCTGGGGGTTTCAGACTGCTGTTTCTTCAGTGGAGAAGTCAAGTTGTTGTCCTGTGTGAAGATGTTCTTCAGCGGGGCTTAAGGACTGTAGTTTCTGTTTCCCTGTGTGCATCAGAACTCGAGGGAGGCTTTCAGTTTGTCCAGTCAGTTGCCCTGTATGCCTTCAAGCTGTATTGCCAACTGCTCTGAGTGCAGTGGATCCTCTAGGATGATTCAGGATATAGTATCTTCAGGGGAGCAAACCAGATACTAGTCTGCTCCAGCAGAAGGGACTGGGCAAAAGTTACTTTTGTAATATATCTTAAATTGTTTTGTGTTTGTGTGAAGAAGCAATGGTCTTGTCACTGTCAACACAGCAATGTGATACTGAGCAAAGGGAAATTGGGATGAAAAAGTCAAAGACTTGTTGTTTGGCATCATCTTTGTTCAGCTTGTGTTTGGGTAGTCATGTTCATGAGATGTTATAAGTGTAGCTAAATAGTACTACTAGGTGGGACAATCTTACAAGAAATTTTCTGAGACTCTGGCTTTTACAGTTTTCCCAATAAGAGCAAGAAAATTAGTGCCCAGTGAGAAATGACCAGCTCTGAAACCATAAATTCAGATAACATTTTACAGATCTAACTGATAACATTTAGAAATATATATTCTTATGCACATATGTGTTGTATTGTTATGAAATAACAATTAGTTTTTAGTAAGGACAAGATTGAATCAGAGTGGGGAATGGTTTAAGGAAGGGTTTGGAAATAGGAAAGGAAAGAAGGACATTTTGTAATTAAATTAAAATCCAAAATTTAAAGATATGGTAGTAACTCTAAAGCAACTTAAATTTAATTTTATTACATTGGTTTAATTGTTTAATAAATTGAGAGGTTTTGGTTGTCTACTCTTTGCAATTTACTATGGAAGAACACACTTAAAATGAACTATGAAAGAGTGAACAGCTTTGAAATCATCATAAATTAAAATAGCTGTACAAATGACAATGATGGAAATAAGGATGCTGGACTCTGATTTTATTAAACAAATAAAAAGCCAATAAACAACGAAAATCTTACTCAAGCAAAATTTTCCAAAGGGCTTTTGCCAACATTAAGAATTTTAAGTACCTTATAAAAACAATAACAATTTCCTAAATTGTAAAATAAATTTCAGGAGAGTCAAGGTCTGCTTTATATATTTGATATGTCAGAATGATATTCTACTCAGTCTGCTCTTACCATATTCCTAAGTTTATTCTTACAGTCTGATTATCACTGCATACTCAGTACTATCCCCACCATTAATCAAAATTACTTATCATACCTACAGTTCAAATTGCAGATATTCTGATTTGTTCAGGAGAAGTTATTATCACCATTTGTCCAATTTATTGCTAAGCAATGATGGTCATCCATTGCCAGTCCCATATTATCTACCCTGAGTAGATGAACTCCTGCAGACTTTGCCATCTTGGCTGTTCAATTTGGTTTACTACATCTAGTACAAGAAACCCATATTTAGATCTAATCTTTGCTCTGGCAAATTGCTTCATTTGGATTACTATAACAGTAGTAGCTGAAGTTGGCCTAAGTCCAAATGAGGTATTTAAGGATTATCATCAAATGGTTAAGAATAAAGTCATGGTCTTTCTGAACTGCTTAATTGGGGAACTTAGAAACTGTTCCATCATTCATAATTAGTGGTTATGTTAAATATGGTTTTCTCTGCTGTTACTAATGGTTCTTTTATTCTTAAAGGTGAGGTTAGAGACTATTCCATACAGAATTAGCAATTAAGTTTATATTTTTATTTTTGTTTATTTTATTTTAATGGATATATATATATATATATATATTTGCTTGAATGTGTGAATGTATATCAAGTTCAAGCCTCATGCCTACAGAGTTCAGAAGAGAGCACTAGATCCCTAGCAACTAGGGTTACAGATAATTGGGAACATCATGTGGGTGGTAAATCAAATTGATATCCTTGGCAATAGCAACAAGTGATCTTAACCACTGAACTGGGATCCTAATCACTGAAATAGCTCTCTGACTCAACAAAGATCTCTTTCACCGATTATCATAAGCTAATTTTGAAGGTTGCTATGCTAAAGGACAGAAGCACAGATTCTCTCATTCTGAGTATTAATGTTATGATTTATCATATCTTTAAATTAGATATCTTTTTATTTACATTTCAAATATTATCCCTTTTCTTGGTTTTCCCTCTGAAAACCCCCTATCACTATCTCCATCCCCCTGCTCACCAACCCATCCACTGCTGCTTCTTGGCCCTGACATTCCCCTATACTGGGGCAAAGAACCTTCACAGGTCCAAAGGTCTCTCCTCACACTGAAGGCCAACTAGGCCATCCTCTGCTACATATGCAGCTAGAGCCATGAGTCCCACCATGTGTTTTCTTTGGTTGGTGGTTTAGTCTCAGTGAACTCTAGGGGTACTGGTTAGTTCATATTGTTTTTCCCCCTGTGTTGCTGCAAACCCTTCACCTCCTTGGTTCCTTTCTCTAGCTCCTTCTTTGGGGACCCTGTGCTCTGTCCAATGGATAGCTGTGAGCATCCACTTCTGTACTAGTCAGGCAATGGCAGAGCCTCTCCAGAGACAGCTTTATCAGGCTCCTGTCAGCAAGCTATTTTTGGAATCCACAATAGTGTCTGGGTTTGGTGGTTGCATATAGGTGGATACTTCAATCCTTATTAGAAGGGGGAACAAAATAACCATGGAGAAAGTTACAGAGACAAAGTTCAGAGCAGAGACTCAAAGAATAATCATCCAGAGACTGCCCCACCTGGGGATCCATCCCATATACAACCACCAAACCTAGATACTGATTTGTCATATTTTAATGATATTGATTTGCCCAAAGTATATTTTTGCCTGAAATATCTAAGTCCAGTTCTGCTTGCTTCCAAAGTCAACATCCTGCATAATTTCTTGTCGTTTGCAAGAAAGACTTAGCTCTGCTGCAATGAATTGCAGAAGATGCGTTTCAACATATTTTTAAAACTTTTTTTTGGGAGGGACCTGGTTTGTCTGTCATCACATCTTTTACTGAGTTGAATAGTAACTGACAATAGTAAACAAGTATAACTTCTATCCAGTTTTGTTATTGTTTATTATACACTCACTCACCATGTTATGTATTAAATGTAGGTTTTAAAGTTTTCCAAAGATTTCCTTGCAACGACATTGCAAAGTTAGGAAGCAAAGGAAAATAGTTTTTATACTAAACATCAATCTTTGAAACCCTGTTATCAAGAAGGTCTTTTAGAAAGCATGTATTATATATAAATGATTCAATCATGGTTCATTTTTAAAAATAAAATTGGAAGGTCACAAATGTTTTATCTGATTGCCCTTGAAAATATAGAACTCTGTATGAGATTAGGAAATCATTCCCCTCTCTATGGCAGTTTGAAACACATGTAGTCTCTACAGGCCTGCGCCTACTCGATATAAATGGCCATTGTACAAGGCCATTCAAACCATGTTTGGTTTTTCATAATGAAAACCAAAGAAATATGTGCAAAGACAGAAACATATTTCAAAATAACAATACAATCACATTGAAGTACTGCGTTGAATAGCAAGTTGTGGTTATTGTTAACCATGGCAATATTCCTCTCAAGAAAAAATTTATTCACATGGATATTGAACCTTTACACGAAGAAACATAAGCATTTTCAATTTTCTACCACAACCTTTTAGTTAAGAATATGGATTTCTGAATTGTTTTTAATTGTTTATATCTGTTTTCTTTCTAACATTCAGCTTCTGACTAACTATAAGTTAAGGGTGAAAGAGAATGGTAAACAAACTTAAGTCTCCTTTCATACATCTGGCCTTACTCATCATTTGTGTCAAGGATTTCCTATGTGACATAAATTATGCACCAGTCAAATTCCTTTCAGAGGCAAATTATATTTCTAAGAAGCAGTTTTTAATTTTTATCCAGTACTATTTCTGGATACAGTGAACAATTTGTTAAAGTACATAGAAAGTGATGGTGATGAGCTAATTTTACCTGAGTAACTGAGACTTAATAAGTTTACATATTAATAGCATGATAAAAATCCACAGGAGATTCAAGACACCATCTTAGATGGAATTCCAGATGTAAATATTTTTCACATGGTTTTTCTTATAGAGTTGTTTAACTTTTTTTATTTCTATCTCAAAGTAATAGCTTATGATTAAAATCAAAGTCTACTTACTATTACCTAACTACACAATCAACTGTTTGAAGTTTTGTTCTAGTCTTTTAAATCAGTTGTTTTTATGGTAGGCTTTTTTAGGATTAGGAAAAAAATATAATCCTAGATAGTGAAATGGTATACTGTGTTTGAGATGTTAAATATTTCAAAGGAAAATACTGAATTAAATAAGAAAGTATAGTATAGGTGTAGTCTTATCATTCATTCATGTGACAATCACCCAAATTTACTCAATTACTTTTAGGTGCTAATTATAATAAAAAAAATTTAAAACTATTCCTTGTTATAGATGTGTTGAAGGAAGTATATGTGTGTGTGTGTGTGTGTGTGTATCCACATCTAAGTGTCTGTGAGTGTGTGTGTGTGTGTGTGTATCCACATCTAAGTGTCTGTGAGTGTGTGTGTGTGTGTGTGTGTATCCACATCTAAGTGTCTGTGAGTGTGTGTGTGTCTCAAAAGAAGCATTTCTGAATGATAGTTGTGGCTATGTACTTTCGTAAGTCAGAGTTCAATACCTCAGGTATTTACCTAATTGTTAAAAGTATATTATCATTCACTTTTAGAATTCCAATACACAGCTATTCTGCCCCTTTACTCTGGGCTTCTAGTGAGTCAGTACACCATGACCTGACCATACGGTGGAACAAGACTTAAGGAACAGGATAGTACCTCACTATCCCATTCAAGCACCTTCTACAAAGATGTCAACATCTTTCACTGTATCCCACATTGAATCATTTCTACTAACTCCCAAAGTTCCATTCTAGAGACCAGTCTCTAACTCATAGTCCTTTTGTGGATACTTAACACCCTAACTGTTATTATTGTATGAAATAACTGTGTTATTATTATTGTGTGAAATACAGGCAAATGCAGTTTGATACTACTCAAGGAGCTTGAATTTGATCCCAGAACATCAAGAGATCTGTAAATATTTTAAAGCATTTATTTCAGGGTTTCACTTCAGAGAAATCATAATTGATACTGCCCATAATTTGAAAAACTGACTTCACATCAAAATTTCAAAGAACAATGTATAGTTGTGAATTGCTACAATTTTTCTTGCATCCAAAGCATAATCTTTTGAAAAAAAATAAAGTTCTGGTTAATAATAATGCATTTAAAGATCATGCCATCAAGGCATTTCATGGGCTAGAGTTTAAGTGCTGATGCTTCTTTTCCACAAAATTTTATTCTATTTGTCTTAGTCAGGGTTTCTATTCCTGCACAAACACCATGACCAAGAAGCAAGTTGGGGAGGAAAGGGTTTATTCAGCTTATACATCCATACTGCTGTTCATCACCAAAGGAAGTCAGGACTGGAACTCAAGCAGGTCAGGAAGCAGGAGCTGATGCCGAGGCCATGGAGGGATGTTCTTTATTGGCTTGCTTCCCCTGGCTTGCTCAGCCTGCTCTCTTATAGAACTAAGACTACCAGCCCAGAGATGGTCCCACCCACAAGGGGCCTTTCCTCCTTGATCACTAATTGAGAAAATGCCTTACAGTTGGATCTCATGGAGGCATTTCCTCACCTGAAGCTCCTTTTTCTGTGATAACTCCAGCTGTGTCAAATTGACACAAAACTAGCCAGTACACTATTTGAATTACCGTATTGCATAAAGAAGCAACTAGTGATTAGCTTAGGTAGTGCAGGCAGAAGTGCCCTTTACATATGACAATCAGAGAAACGAACAGATTCCTCAGATTTCTCATGATGGTTTGGAAGTTTACTTCTACCTTAAACATAGTAAAGACATTAGAGACAGTTACCAAATCCTACAAACAGTCAGTGTCACCTAATGATTCTACAAATGGTAAATGATCTATATTAATACAAAGAGTTAGATCCCAACTCTATTTTTGTGACTTTATTCTATACTGATTTAAATTCTAAAACATGAAATATCCTGAAATATGATGAAATGTACTTTATGATTATGCTAAGCAACTTGGAATTTATTCTATAATAAAATAGGTGAGAACTAAAGAAAATTGTTAAGAAAGGGCAGCACACTACGTTGTCTCAAGTGCCATAGTCCATTTTGGGCTTCTATGCTCTACAACCTAAAATTGAATAAAAGCATATGGGTTTAAAATTGTGAAATTCAGCCAGGCTAAGATTAAGGCTGCATCTGCTTGGAACTGCCTTACTACTTCATCATTGCACTTGGTAGACAGTGGGAAAAGAAAGGCATCACTCTTCCAAAAGCTTTTAAAGTAAGGCATTTTGCCCATGAGGATTGGGAACATTTTGCAACCTGATGATCCATTAATGGATCTCCCTTTAATTCTCATTATACTACAAATAACATTTTTATATAAGGTTTGAACAAGACAAAGATGGAAGTGAAAGATAATGTGAATTATAAGGAAAAGTTTTGGTGACATGTAATGGGATATTCTAATTACAAATTTATGTGTATTATGTAATAAATTGCATATAAAATGGGCATTAAAATAAACATTTAGGTAAACAACAATTAAATGAATAAAAAATAAATAAATTTACTATATGTGTTTTTAAAAATTATTTTATTTATTTTTATTTTTTATTAGATATTTTCTTCATTTACATTTCAAATGCTATCCCGAAAGTCACCTAAACCTTTTCAGAGTAAGCACCACTGATTTCCAGAGTGGTTGTACAAGCTTGCAATCCCAAGAGCAATGGAGAAGTGTTTCTCTCTCTCCACATCCTCAACAGCATCTGCTGTCATCTGAATTTTTGATCTTAGCCATTCTGACTATTATGAGGTGGAATCTCAGGGTTGTTTTGATTTGCATTTTCCTGATGATTAAGGATGTTGAACATTTTTTTCAGGTGCTTCTCGGCCATTCCATATTATTCAGTTGAGAATTTTTCGTATAGCTCTGTACCCCATTTTTACTAGGGTTATTTGATTTTCTGGAGTCCAGCTTCTTGAGTTCTTTGTATATATTGGATAAGAGTCCCCTATTGGATTTAGGATTGGTAAAGATGCTTTCCGAATCTGTTGATGGCCTTTTTGCCTTATTCACAGTATTGTTTGCCTTACAGAAGAAGCTTTGCAATTTTTGAGGTCCCATTTTTATTAAGGAAAAGTAATTGCTGCTTCCTGTTAGTTTTGTTGTTAGAGTTGGGATTCTGTTCTTGCGATTATCTTCTTTTAGGTTTGTTGAATGATTACTTTCTTGCTTTTTCTAGGACATAAATTCCCTCCTTGTGTTGGAGTTTTCCCTTTATTATCCTTTGAAGGGCTGGATTCATGGAAACATATTGTGTGAATTTGAATTTGTCATGGGATACTTTGATTATTCCATCTATGGAAATTGAGAGTCTGCTGGGTCTAGTAATCTGGGCTGGCATTTGTATTCTCTTAGGGTATATATAACATCTGTTCAGACTCTTTTGGCTTTAATAGTCTCTGGTGAGAAGTCTGGTGTAATTCTAATAAGTCTGCCTTTATATATTACTTGACCTTTTCCCCTTACTGCTTTTAGTATTCTGTCTTTATTTAGTGCATTTGTTGTTCTGATTATTATATGTCAGGAGCAATTTCTTTTCTGGTACAGTCTATTTGGAGTTCTGTATGCTTCATGTATGTTCATGGGCATCTCTTTCTTTAGGTAAGGGAAGTTTTCTCCTATAATTTTGTTGAAGATATTTACTGGCCTTATAAGTTGAAAATCTTCATTCTCATCTATACCTATTATCCTTAGGTTTGAGCTTCTCAAACCTTGGATTTCCTGGATGTTTTTGTTTAGTACCCTTTTTGCATTTTGCATTTTCTTTGTTTGTTATGTCCATGTTCCCTATGGAAACTTCTGCACCTGAGATTCTCTCTTCCATCTCTTGTATTCTGTTGCTGATGGTCACATCTAGGGTTCCTGATTTCTTTCCTAGGGTCTCTACCTCCAGAGTTGTCTCCCTTTGGGTTTTCTTTATTGTTTTTACTTCCATTTTTAGATCCTGGATGGTTTTGTTCCATTCAATCATCTGTTTGTTAGTGTTTTCCTGTAACTCTGTAAGGGATTTTTGTGTTTCCTTTTTAAAGGCTTCTAGCTTTTTACCTGTGCTTTCCTGTATTTCCTTCTTAAAGTCCTCCATCATAATCATTAGAAGTGACTGTAGATCCATGTCTTGCTTTTCTGGTGTGATGGTGAATCCAGGACTTGCTATGGTTGAAGAGTTTGTTTCTGATGATGCCAAGTAATCTTGGTTTCTTTTGCTTCTGTTTTTAAGCTTCCTTCCTGGCATGTGATTATCTCAAGTGTTTGCTGCCCTCCATATATGTAATCCCAGTTGATTCAGGACTCATCAGAGTCTAGCTTTCTCTGTGATCCTTTGATTGTGGGTTCCTGTGAACCTGAGATTCTGGGTGTGTCAGAGTTCTTTGCAATCAAGCTCCTCTGAGACCCTGAAATACTGGTGTGTCCAAGCTCCTGTTATCCTAGGATCCTGTTGTCCTAAAATCCTGGGCGTGTTACAATGCCTGGAAGTGGTGTCTACTTTAAGGACCATGGACCTTTCTGGCCTGTTCAAAACCAAGGTAAACCAGGACTGATCAAAAGGAACCCAAGCCTCTGGTCAGCAAGGGCTCTGGTGTTTTTGTTCCTGCTGTCACAATTGGATTGGAACTGATGTTGTGTTCCACTCACCAGTGACCCTAAGATTGTATGGACAGTCCCCTGGGGACTGTGGGGGTGTCTGAGGACTCAGCGCCCTAGTTGACCTGGTGCTGACACAGACAGGTAGGAACTTGTGCCCCTGGTCAGGTCGGTTTTCTGCTTCCCTACTGCTGTCTCAGGTCCCACTTGATTGGATTGATTGGAACTGATGTTGTGTTCTGCTCACCAGTGATCCTAAGATCACATGGAGAGTCCTCTAGGAACTGTGTGGGGGTCCGCTGACTCCTTGCCCTAGGTGACTCGGTGCTGGCGCCGACTGGAAGGGCATGGCCTTAGTTTCTGTTGGTAAGATTCTTATGTTTGCCTTTTGCCATCTGGTAATGTCTGATGTTAGATATTCTAGCTGTCTCTGGCTGCAGCTTGTTCCTCCTGTTATTCTGTTAGCCTCTGTCAGCACTCCTGTGAGTCCAACTGTCTCCTGACTGTGAGTCCCAGTCGTCAGAGCACTCTCTGCATGGAAGCTCACCTCTTGCAAGGAAGCTACACAGAGGTTTGGAGCTGAGCTTTGCCCCCTGGCTGAAGATGAAGGCTCATAGGGACCCTGTCCAAGAATATCTGTTGCTCCTGAGGCCTGCATGTTCTCCTGTGCAGACTGGTCTTTGGAAGACCAAAGATATCCAAAATTATTGTATTTATTTATATCCCAAATGTTACCTCACTTCCCAGTTCACCCTCCAGGAGTTATTCCTCCCCCATATCCTCTCCTCTTTGATTCTGAGATGGTGAACCCCACACAAGTGTCCCCCCACCCTGTGTTATCGGACTCTACAGAATTAGGCAGCACTTTGCGTCTTTTGGTTGGACGTGTTTCGTCACTTTAATCTTTCAGCTAACTATTCTGTAGGAATCCATACTGATCTCTCCAATTCTTGGCTGTGAGAACTGCTATGCTAGGCTCCTGTCTGCAAACCCTACATAGAATATATAATAGCATCAGAGATAGGTGCTGCCCACAAAATTGATCTCATGTTGGGCCAGTCACTGGTTGGCCATTCCTTTAGTCTCTGCTCCATTTTTGTCCCCGCTTTTCTCTTAGATTATTTTCAGTCTAGACTTTTTGTAGGTAGGTTTATTTCCTCAACCCTCCACATGGAGTCTTGTGTGTCTACTGAAGGTGGCCTTTTCAGGTTCCATATACCCACTATTGGGCATTTCAGCTAAAGTCACCCATATTGAGTTCTGTATATCTCCTCCATCACAGGACTTTGGAACATTGTAAAGAGTCTTCTTAGTCCCCACCACTGGCAACTGCACGTTTCCATTTATTCTTTTGGCTCTCTGTGCATCTCTCCTGACCCCCCCCCCCCCAATCACACACACATACCTGATCCTGGTGTCCTTTTCTCTTGCTCCTCCCATTTTCCACCTAGGTTCCTCAATTCCTTTTTGTCCCATGATTGTTTTGTTTCCCCTAATAAGTGAGATATAATAACTGGGATGTAAGCCTCTCTTCTACTTCTACTGTCTGTGGAGTTTATTATATGTATTTTATATTTTTCTAATAACCATTTATCAGTGAGTATATAACATGCATGTCCTTTTGGGTCTGAGTTACCTCACACAGGATAATATTTTCTCATTCTATTCATTTGCCTGAAAATTTCATGTTGTTCTTATGTTTAATAGCTGAATAACACTTGGTATTTCACTGTATAAATGAACCACATTTTCTATATCTATTCTTCAGTTGCAAGACATCTAGATTCTTCCCGTTTCTGATTATTACAAACAAAGCTACTATTATCATAGTAGAGCACATATCTTTGTTGTATGGTGGAATATCTTTTGGGTATATGCCCAGAAACAGTATAGCTGGGTCTTCAGGCAGAACTGTTTTCAGTTTTCTGAGAAACAGCAGATTGATTTTCAGAGTTGTTGTACAAGTGTGAAATCCATCCAGCAATGGAGGAGTGTTACTCATTCTCCATATCATGGCAGATTGTTCTGTCCCTTGAGATTTTGATCTTAGCCATTGTGATTGATATAAGGTAGAATCTTGAGTTCCTTTTGATTTGTATTTCCATGAGGACTAAGAATATTGAATATTTTTAAGTGCTTTTTAGCTATGTGATACTCCATCTTTCAGATTCAAGAGGTCCCAGTTATCATTCGTTGATTTTAGACATGAGCCATTGGTGGTATGTTCAGGAAATTTTCTCCTATCCCATTGCATTCAAGGTTATTCCCCCTTTGTTTTCTACTAGAATCCGTGTATCTGGTTTTATGCTGAGATCTTTGATCGACATGGACTTGAGCGTTCACTGGATGATAAATATGAAACAATTTATATTCTTCTACATACAGTTCAGCAGTTAGATAAGCACCAATAATTTGTAATTTTGATAGAGGATGCTCTATAGTTAAGCTTGATGTCAGAGATGGTTATTCCTTTTGAAGTTCAATTATTGTTCAGCTTTGTTTTCGCTATATTGGACCTTTTATTTTTCCATATAAAGTTAAGAATTTTTCTTTCCATGTCAGTTAAAATAATATGTTGGAAATGTGATGGAAACGGCATTGAATCTATACATTGTTTTTGGTAACATGGCCATTTACACTATGTTAATCCTCCTGATCCATAAGTATGGGAAGTCTTTCTATCTTCTGATGTTTTCTTTTATATATTTCTTCAGGGACTTGAAGTTCTCGTCAGAAAGACCTTTCACTTGCTTGGTTAGAGTTACACCAAGATATTTTATATTATTTGTTGCTATTGTGAAGGGTATTGCTTTCCTAATTTCTTTCTCAACTCACTTATCATTTGTATAAAGCATTTCTTATGTATTTCTTATTTCTTTATATCCAGCCACTTTGATGAATTTCTGGTAGAAATTTGGGGGTCAGATATGTGTAGTATCATATCATACATGAATAGTGACACGTTGACTTATTCCTTTCTAATCTGTGTTCATTTGAACTTCTTTTTCTGTCTCCTTTCTCTAACTAGAACTTCAAGTACTGTATTAATTATGTAGAGTGTGGGCAGCATTGTCTTGTCCCTGATTTTCATGTGACTGCCTCAAGTTTCTCTCCATTTAATTTGATGTTAGGTATGTACTGTTTATTGCTTTTATTATGCTTAGATATGTGCCTTGAATTCCTAATCTCTTCAAGACATTTATACATGAAATGGTGTTGGCTATTGTGGAACACTTTTTCAGCATGCAATGAGATCATGTGATTTTTTGAGTTATTTATATGGTGGATTGCATGGATGGATTTTCAAATATTGAATCATCCCAGCATCCCAGGGATGAAACCTACTTGATTGTGGTTAACTATGTTTTTGATGTGTTCTTAGATTAAGTTTGTGAGAATTTTTTTGGAGAATATTTGTATCAATGTTCATAAGGGAAATTGGTCTGAAGTTCTTTTTTGGGGGGCTGGGGTATCTTTGTGTGGTTTAAATATCAGGGTAACTGTGGCCTCCTAGAATAATTTGGGAGTGTTACTTCTGTTTCTATTCTGTGAAATAATTGGAGGGTTAATTGTACTAGCTTTTCCTTGAAGGTCTGGTAGAATTCTCCATTAAAATCATCTGGGCCTGTACATTTCTCTGTTGGAACATTTCAATGACTGCTATTTCCTGGGGCGTTATAGGACTGTTTAGTTTATCTTGATTTAACTTTGGAATGCAGTATCTGTGTAGAAAAAAATCATCCTTTTCTTCTACATTTTCCGGTTTTGTTGGGTATAGGCTTTTGTAGTAGCACCTGATGTGTGTGTGTGTGTGTGTGTGTGTGTGTTTTTAATTTTCCCAGTTTCTATTGTTGTGATTCATTTTTCATTTATTTGTTAAAGTGTATACTGTCTCTGTGCCCTTTAGTTAGTTTAGCTAAAGGATTATCTATCTTGCTGTTTTGCACAAATAACAAAGTTTTGGTTTTCTTGATTCTTTGTCTTGTTTTTAGAATAACTGTTGAGAAGTCAAGTGCAATTTTAGTAGATCTGCCTTTGTTTTTACTTGGCCTTTTCCCTTTACAGCTTTTACCATTATTTCTTTAATCTGTAGATTTAGTGTTTTGATTATCATATGACAGGAGTATTTTCTTTTCTGGTCCAATATATTTTGTGTTATATAGGCTGCTTGTACTTTTATGTGCATTTATTTCATTAGCTTAGGGAAGGTATTTTCTGCCACTTTGAGCTGGAAATCTTTTCCCTCTTTTACTCATATTATTCTTAGGTTTGGTATTTTCATTATGTCTCAAATTTCCTGAATGTTTTGGGTTAGGCACTTCATACACTTGGCATTTTCTTTAATGAATGTATCCATATGTTCTGTGGTATTATCTATGGCTTATTTTCTCTCCTGATTCCTTGGTGATTTTGTTGGTGATGTTTTTGTTGGTAGTTCCTGACCTCTTTCCCAAGTTTTTTGTTGGTAGTTCCTGACCTCTTTCCCAAGTTTTCTATCTCCAGAGTTGCCTCCATTTGTAATTTCTTTATTGTTTTCATTTCCATTTTTAGGTCTGGGACCATTTTGATCAATTTCTTCACCTGTTTGGCGTATTCTCCTTCCTCTTTAAGGCCTTCTACATATTTGACTGTGTTTTCTTGTATTTCTTTAGGGGAATTATTTATATTTTCTTTAACAGCCTATATTATATTCATGAGATAATATTTAAGGCCAGAATCTTGCTCTTTGGCTGTGTTATGTCATCTAAGGCTTTGCTGTAGTAGCAGATGTGTTGTGGTGGTGCCATACTTCATTGAATTCTGTTCTTGTGCTTGCCTTTTGCTGTATTGTTGCCTCTGGTGTTAACTGACATGTGTGTTCTGGATTGTAGCAGGCATTCATGTAGGCCTGTGGATCTGTGTGTCATGGGGTAGAGCCTGTCTCCTGCAGAGTAGGCAGTGCTTTGTCTCCAGTTAGAGTGGCCTCCTCTGCCCCTCTTTAGAATGGGACTCCTGGGAGAGGAACAGAGTTGGGGGGGTGCAAGTAGAGGTATGAATCAGGAGGAATATGGAGCTCTGACATTACAGGACAGAGCTCATATCTGCTGGGCTCTGTGGAGTCCCAGCTGGTTAGGATCTTGGTGCCATGTCTCTCTTGTGTCTCTGGTTACAGCAGTCCTCATAGGATAGAGGCTAGGCTGTGAATTGGGGGAGTGAACATGCACAACTTATGAGAGTGCAGTTGGAGTTCTAGACTTAAAGGGAGTTGGGGCTCTGTCAGGGTGGGGCAGATTGCAAATCTGCTGGGCTCTGTGGAGTCCCAAATGGTGTGGGGTTGGGTCGGGTGTCTCACCTGTGTCCCTGTTTAGAACTGTCGTCCTGTGAGACAAGGAGGTCTGTGAGGTAAGGACACACTAATCTACCACCACCCTATGCCCTTTTTGGTCAGGTTCACAAATGAAATAAATGAGTTAAAAGCAATAAAAATGGAGATCTCTTTCCATGTTAGTCAGATCTCTATCCCTTTGTTGATATCTAAGATGAATAATTTAAAGGACAAAAGAATTACTTTTGGCCATGGCCCATCATTTTTGTGTGGATTTTTAAGACTCCCTAAAGTAATCTTATGCCACTGAAGAAACCACAACTCTTATCCTATATCTAACGGCAAAATTCAGATAACTTTAAAAATTTCTGTTACTTGATCTATTTGTTTACTAACAGTTTGGAAAATCTTCAGAAAGTGAGTACACATTTCTCTAATGCTACAATATAATTAAAAATAAATAACACAAGGGGAAAGAGGATTTAATTCCTATCCAACTTTTTAATATTCTAAGAGTAACAGTGTTGGCCTTTAACTTATCTTAAAATCAAAACAAGAAATGCTATAATATCATTAAAGATTAATGAAAGCCTCAGGATAGAGCTAGGCTATAAAGCACTTGCTTTGAAAGAGTAAGTACCTGAGTTCAATCTTTAAATTCACATTAGAAATCATAGAATCCATATTTATCATTCCAACCTTGGGATGGCAGGTATAAGCAGACTCCCTGGCTTCACTAGCTAGCAAAGCTAGTCTATTTAGCAAGTTGCAAATCACTGAATTAAACCTACATACATGTATATACATGCACATGAACATATATACTCAATACTTGTATGAACACATAGAAACCTAGAGACAGACATTTTTATGCTACTCTCTGCTGAGTCAAGTGTATACACTAAGTTTTTCCATATCATCCTGTGCCCTGTTTTTCTCTAATCATAAGAGAGTCAGTTATTTAATTTTTACTAAGATCAAGATTCATCATGATCTAGTCAGACAGAAATTCAGAAACATCTGATGCAGTTTTGAAATCAAACACATTGTAATGTGTAATGTACTCTATTCCAAATAAGCATGCTATTAGGTTGCTGAATTCTAATCTGCATCTCATGGAATCTATTACTTTGAAATGTTTGCACCTATTTTTTATTACATTTTGGGCATATTAAATGTCATATTTTCTCACAGCAGTTTCGCTTTTAAAACAGGAAAAGAAGAGATAAATTTGGTCAAAGAAAGAGACATATGGAGGAAAAGAGGAAAACAAATGGTATGTTTCCTGTGCTTTTCTTCTCCCTGTGAGATCAAAATTAGGTTTATTCCCAAAATTAGTGCACTGTAGATGTATATGAAAGCTCTACTTTATACTGGCATCCATATATTTTATTTCTGGAATGAAAATTTATGCAAACATACACACACACACACACACACACACACACACACAGAGAGAGAGAGAGAGAGAGAGAGAGAGAGAGAGAGAGTGTGTCTGTACTATTTAATAATGTTATCTGGTTTGGGGTTTTGTGTAGATTGTCTCCATGCTTTAACCGTCTTTATTGTTTAAATTTACCAAACCTTCTGATGCCCTATGATTTCATATAATCATTGCTATGATCCTGAGGATTTTTGGATGTCAATTTTGAAGCATGCTCAGTACTATGAAAATGGTTTTGAGATGGTGATGATGATGAGAGCAGTCCAAAAAAAAAAAAAAAAGAAAGATTGTAAGAAAATGAAAATGTCTCTAGTAAGAAGCAAAGAGAAAAGCTCTGTATACATACTTACACTCTTCAACTCATTCCCTAACAACCATTATTTCATTTGGAAATGAATGTATACCTCCCTATATTGGTGGCTACTTTATGTCAAAGTCACAATTGGAGTTTTCAGATTCTTGAGTACTGGCAGAAAATTGGTAAAATGACATAGAAACATTTTAAAAAGTCACTATTCTTCCTCAATGATGCAAAAATAGAACTAGATTATTATTTATTTAACATAACAATAAAATCTGTATAAAAAGTCACATAAAGTCTGTGATATTAATTATTGATATATCTCCTACCTGGACTTGACCCACTGAGGGAAGTGAAAACTCCAAATGCAGACATACTCCAAGACATGGTTATATAATCAGCTGTAGTGCATGAGCATTTTAGAACTATCCAAAATGAGTCATATAATTATTATCTTAATTAGTAGGTAATTTACATAAATGATTTGCTTCCTTGATAGAAAGTACTTAGTATTTCTCCCCTACAGTCCACAGGAATCCAACCTATAAAAATCAGTACAGGTCAATAATTCATGGGTAAATTTAGGAGCAATCTAAAATCCCATTCAGATTCAGGCTATTTTTATTTTAAAATAAAATATTATAGTTGATTTAAAACTCCCTTTGTCAGATATTCACTTTACCTAATTACCTATTGTATTATTAAAATAATTTAGCTAGCAAACACAGAAGTGGATGCTCACAGTCAGCTAATGGATGGATCACAGGGCTCCCAATGGAGGAGCTAGAGAAAGTACCCAAGGAGCTAAAGGGATCTTCAACCCTATAGGTGGAACAACATTATGAACTAACCAGTACCCCTGAGCTCTTGACTCTAGCTGCATATGTATCAAAAGATGGCCTAGTCGGCCATCACTGGAAAGAGAGGCCCATTGGACACGCAGACTTTGTGTGCCCCGGTACAGGGGAACGCCAGGGCCAAAGGGGGGGAGTGGGTGGGTAGGGGAGTGGGGGTGGGTGGGTAAGGGGGACTTTTGGTATAGCATTGGAAATGTAAATGAGCTAAATACCTAATAAAAAAAAAAGAAAAAAAAAAAAAAGAAAAAAAAAATTTAGCTGCTTATACCAAAAATTTAAGAAAAGTTTTAGAATTCCTGGGTCAAAATTCCCTGTTGTCATTATCTGTCATATGTACAAGACAAAATTTGATGCTGGAATGAGTGTCAAAGAACCAAAACCTGTTTTTCAATTCTTTGGTGTTAAATAGTATTTGGTTGTCAGCAATTAAAAAGTTGATTGCTATTATTTGTCTGAATGACATGGATAATATTTTTGATATAAAAGTCTTTAAATACAGATGTAATAAGAAAAGCCCATCATTCCAAGTTGTTGGAAGATGAAGGCAGGTTTATTGCAAATGTGGAGCTAACTTCTGCAATTTAATAAGAGCCTGTTTCAAAATAAAAAAGAAGCAAAAAGTGAAACACTTTAAAACAAAGTCAATTCTACCCTATAAACCAATAGGAATTCCAGTGTCATAGAAACATATGGAACAAATATATTATTAACATATGAATGATGTGTGTGAAAACATTGTTCAAATTACAAGGAAAGAGTTGATTGCTGATTCTAGACCTGAAAAACAAATTACACACATAAGCAATTTTTCAATTTTGTATTTTCGGACTCAAACTTTCTATAATATTTTAAATTTTTTTTCCATTTGAAATATATATACCTTTATATTTGAAATATATATACCTTTAAATACCATTAAATTGACTCAATTTTTATAAATTTTTATAAAATTTTTATAAAAGTAACTGTTTTTTATATATTTGAAAATATGCTTGGCACAAAAAATTACGTTTTAAATACACAACAGTCAATAAAACATATACTGTATTCAAAATTTAAAACATATATTTTCCTATTATTTTCACACAATATCAGCATTTTCTTTTGCAGGGTATGTGTGTGAGAATGTGTGTTTATTTGGTAAATTGTAAAAGACCAAAAACTTCTGTACATGTATTGACATAAAGGTTAATTATACTTCTTGCTACCTTCTTTAACAATGAGAAATGAGGCAAAGGTTACAGATGCCAGTTTGGTTAAAGGTGTGCTTTAAAGACTTGAGTGGTCACATTTTAATTAATGGCTATGCACTGCATTTACTAGAAGGAGTGAGAATTAATACATAAAGCATTCATCATGCTTTCACAGGAAATGAAAATCACCAGATAGTATATAGAACACAGTATATTCTGAGGAGCCAGGTAATTTGTCTACGAAGGATGAAGAGGGGATTGTGTTCCCAGGGCTCAGAGCTGTGCAATCCTCTGGCCATGCTACAAATGATACCATTTCAATTGGCATGAATGTGGGCTCAGGGCAATCCATCTTCATGCCATTTAATTGTTTACACTATAAACCTTTGGCTTTTAACTAAAACAATTACATAAGTGTACTAGTCAAAGAACAAGCTGATTGCATGATTCCAGGAAAGAACCAAGCACCAGGGATTGCTGACATTTTTAATTAATGGTAGAAACTACTGGAGCAGTTTATTTTGATACTATGTGAGTAAGATTTTAAAAAAAACTAAACAACCAATTTACAACATTTTATGTGCCTGTACTCTAAAGGAAATTTTGCTAGCCTTTCCTGGAGACAAAGCTGGTACTGCAAATAGACAAACTCCAACTAGTCAACTTATTGCCACAATATCT
Organism: Mus musculus; assembly: GCF_000001635.26. NCBI lineage: Eukaryota > Metazoa > Chordata > Mammalia > Rodentia > Muridae > Mus > Mus musculus. The sequence goes on from NC_000069.6 coordinate 12,608,827, forward strand.
ACTTTTATTTTAATTTGGAAACATATGAGGTTGTACGTAAAGATATAATCCCAATGCAAATCAGGTTAAAACAATTTTGTTTGATTAGTGGGAAAGATTTGGGCTAATTACTCATGAATCAACTCTTAGAAATTGGGATTGCTCCTCTGTACTTGCACACCCACCTTTCCATTATCCCACTTTCTCAGGCAGCCACAACAAAACAGCACAAGGTTAAAGCCAGATTTAAAGTTTACCAAGATCCTGCCTCAAAAGCAAACGAATGAACAAGCATAAAACAAATCAAAAGCAAGAAATGGAAATGAAAAGCAATTTTACATACTAGCAGTATACTGGTCACTGATAGAGGGTGGTGTATGTGCTTGTCTACAAGCAGCAATCCTTAGGTTCAATATATATATTGAATATATATATACACACACACACAGTATATATATATGTCTGTGTGTATATATACATATATATGCATATATATGTGTGCATACATATATATATATATATATATATATATATATATACATATATAAAAAAGTAAACAAACAAAAATCTAACAACAATAAAATTCAACCATATTTCATTTGTGATCAAAGAATTGGCTTTACCTAGTAGTACCTGAAATTCCCAACTCCTGTGGAACAGGTTACTAGACTGATATCAGAAAGTGGTACCAGAGGACAAAATGTGATAATTTAAAGCTGTTGAACTGTGAGTTTCTGTATGTGTGGGAAAGAGAGAAAGAGCAAGAAATAGAACCTCTGTGTAGGTGTGTGGGTATGTGTAACAGCAACTGAAGAGAAAAAGGCCATGAGTGTGATAGAGAGAGCAAGGGAAAGGGGCTTGCTGGGAGGAGATGGAGGGAGGAAAGAGAAGGTGAGAATGTATGTGTTATAATTTAAAAATTATATACATATATGTGTGTGTAACTCTATATATTATATATAGTATTCTTTTTAAAAGTATTAATCAGAAATGATTGGGCAGTGTTGATACTCCACTTTCTCATCTACTTTTCAAAATATCTTTAATACAGCTCTAGAATACACAGTTTAAAAAGAAATGGTTCCATTGGAACTTAACAGAATCCAACACTGATGAAATATAGTGTTAAATTATCTCTTAATGTAACAGATAAGATTATTTTTCTAAAATCTTCTATATGGTTCCATTTCAATATTTTTAACATTATCTAAGAAATTAATAAAAATTTCAAATATATAAAATAAACATATGTTATATTAGTGAATATAGTGTTGAGGTGGTATGAAGGTGGTATGAGGGTTACAACTTACCAAGAGATAGAGTTAGCAAATTGTTTATCTGAATAACTTTATAACCTAGTAGAATACTATACCTATATTCCTTTTCTTCCCCTTTGGATTGGATATTTTCTCTATTTACATTTCAAATATTCCTCATTTCAGGTCTTGCCTTCAGAAACCCATCCATATACCATCCCCTCCCTCTGCCTCTATAAGGGTGCTCTCACACCCACCCATTCCCTTTCTGGCATTTCTCTAAAATGGGTCATCAAACACCCTCCTGCCCAAAGGCCTCTCCTCCCACTGATGTCCAACAAGACCATCCTCTGCCACATATGTAGCCAGCACCATCGGTTGCTTCATGTATATTCTTTGATTGGTGGTCCAGTCCCCAGAAACTCCAGGGGGTCTGGCCTGTTAATACTCTTGATCCCACCATGGGGTTGCAGACCCGCTCAGCTCTTTCCATACCTTCTTCAATTCCTCCATCTTGGACCCCCAAGGTGAGACCAATGGTTGGTTGTGAACTTCCACCTCTGTATTTGTCAGGCTCTGGCAGAGCCACTCTGGAGACAGCCATATCAGGTTTCCATCAGCAAGCACTTCCTGGCATCCATAATTAAGTCTAGTTTGGTGGTTGCATATGGGATGGATCCCCAGGTGGGAGTCTCTAGATGGCCTTTCCTTCAGTCTCTGTTCCACACTTTGTCTTCATATTTCCTCCTGTGAGTATTTTGTTTGAACCATTCTAAAAAGCACTGAAGCATCCACATTTTGATCTTCCTTCTTAGGCTTCATATGGCCTATAAACTGAATCTTGAGTATTACAAACTTTTGGGCTTATATCCACTTATCAGTGAGTACATACCATGTTTGTTCCTTTGTGACTAAGTCACCTCACGTAGGTTGATATTCTCAAGTTCCATTCATCTGCATGTGAATTTAATGAAGTCATTGTTTTTAATAGCTGGATAGTACTCCATTGTGCAAATGTACCACATTTCTATATCCATTCTTCTGTTGAGGGACATCTACGTTGTTTCCAGCTTCTGGCTATTATAAATATGGTTGCTATGAACATAGTGGAACATGTGTCTTTATTACATGTTAGAGCAGCTTCTGGGTATATGCCCAAGAGTGGTATAGCTGGGTTCTCAGGTAATACTATGTCCAATTTTCTGAGGAACCACCGGACTGATTTCCACAGTAGTTGTACCAGCTTGCAATCCCATCAGCCATGGAGTAGTGTTGCTCTTTCTCCACATCCTTGCCAACATCTGCTGTCACCTGAGATTTTTATCTTAGCCATTCTAAATGGTGTAAGGTAGAATCTCAGGGTTGTTTTGGTTTGCATTTCCCTGATGACTAATGTTGAAAATATTTTTAGTTGCTTCTCAACACTTTGAGTTTCCTCAGTTGAGAATTCTCTGTTTAGCTCTGTTCCCTAGTTTTTAATAGGCTTATTTCGTTCTCTGGAATCTAACTTCTTGATTACTTTGTATATATCAGATATTACCCTTCTATCAGATGTAGGATTGGTAAAGTTTTTTTTTTTACCAATCTATTGCTTGCTATTTTGTCCTTTTAACCGTGTTCTTTGCCTTACAAAAGCTCTGTAATTTTATGCGGTCCCATTTGTCAATTCTTGATCTTAGAGCATAAGCCATTAGTGTTCTGTTCAGGAACTTTCTCCCTGTGCCAATGTGTTTTATTATGGGTTCTGAGGGCTTCTTGTATGTATATGGCCATTTTCTTCTTTAGATTAAGGAATTTTTCTTCTATAATTTTGTTGAAGATATTTACTGGGCCTTTAAGTTTGGAATCTTCACCCCTTCTATACCTATTGTCCTTAGGTTTGGTCTTCTTATTGTGTCCTGAATTTCCTGGATGTTTTGGATTATTAGCTTTTTGCATTTTGCATTTTCTTTGACTATTGTTTCAATGTTTTCCTTGGTACCTTCTGCATCTGAGATTCTCTCTTCTATCTCTTATATTCTGTTGGTGATTGTTACATCTATGACTCCTGATTTCTTTCCTAGGTTTTTTATCTCCAGGGTTGTCTCCCTTTGTGATTTCTTTATTGTTTACATTTTCAGTTTTAGTTCCGTGATGGTTTTGTTCAATTCCTTCACCTATTTTGTTGTGTTTTCTTCTAATTCTTTAAGGGATTTTTGTGTTTTCCTTTTAAGGGCTTCTAGCTGTTTACATGTGTTCTCCTGTATTTTTTAAGGGAGTTACTGATGTCCTTCTTAAAATTCTCTGTCATCATCACGAGATGTGATTTTAAATCATAGTCTTGCTCTCTGGTGTGTTGTGTTAACCAGGGCTCACTGTGGTGGGAGAATTGGTCTCTACTGATGCCAAGTAACCTTAGTTTCTGTTGCTTATTTTCATGCCCTTGTCTTTTGCTATCTGGTTATCACTGTTTTTAACTGGTCTTGCTGTCTCTGACTGTGGCTTTTCCCTCCTGCAAGCTTCTGTGTCAGTACTTCTGGGAGAACAGTTCTTTTCAGTAGGAATTTAGGTATGGAAAGCTGTGCTAAAGCATCAACTCTGAGGTGCAGAAAGAAACCAGAAGGATCTTGTCCCCAGATGTTCCTTGGTTCCTTTGTCCTGATGGCTCTGGTAGGGTCCCTCTTGTGCCAGGAAATTGAAGAGAAGTGGTTGTCTTATCTGTGCTTGCAGGTGTGTTGGCCCTACCAGGAGAACAGCTCTCTCCTGGTGGTTATTTCTTTATGTAGTGCTGTGGCACATGATCAGCTCTGGCCACACACAGAAAGTGGAAGGCTCCTAGGTTTCTGTGTCCTAAGGGTTCCAGAAGAGTTCCTTTGAGCATCTGGGGTGGTATTAAATCTGCTCACAGGTTTATCTACACTCCTGGGAGACTAGCTCTCTCCTAACACTATTTGGGTGTGGAGTCCTGTGGCACAGGATCATCTCTGGGTGCAGATGGATATATATTTGTTTTTCAAGACAGGGTTTCTCTGTGTAGCCCCGGCTGTCCTGGAACTCACTCTGTAGACCAGGCTGGCCTCAAACTCAGAAATCTGCCTGTCTCTGCCTCCAAAGTGCTGAAATTAAAGTTGTGTGCCAACACTGCCTGGCTTTATATTCTTTTAATAGAAATTGTATATATGTAATGAATATTGGAAATACTAAAAACAAAAGTCTTGGTCCAAATATAAATAAATTTTATTTGTGTCATAAATGAGTAGGGTGACTTAAGAGATTGATATTTTAAAGATCAGTCAAAACATACCTGAAAATACATTGGGGTGAAATTAGGAGAAATACAATATAATGTTCTTTATCATCAAACTTTATAGTTTTCCCAAACAAAGGGATCACTATACCATATTATACCTTTAAGATCAATACTGGATGTTTGTATAACTGACACTGCTAAATTGTCATCTAAGAATTAATGAGAAAAAAAAGAGTTGTTGAGAGTGTTAGAAACAATAAGATGAGTGAGGAAGTCAGGTGATGCACATGGCCCGGCAAGGAATCATGCAAGGAACCAGCAGAGTTGCTGCACAGTACATGAGAGGTGAGTATACCAGGCAGAAAGTTGTACCAATGAAATTTTATGTCATTGCTCATTCTCACTCAAGTCAGAACATGAAGGTCATAACATGCAGAGGTTTGCAGAGCAAATTAATTGATGTTGAGTTTACTATGAAACCAATTGTAGTCATTGAAGGAAATGGAGAAGAAAAAGGCATGAAGAATATTTTTCTTTGTACTACATGGCCAGCATTTGGAACAGTGATTTGTATTTGTTTAAATCCCGAAAAGAAGAAAAATATTTTTTGAAATTTTAGTTAAAACCAACTGACGAAAATGTTTCTGCCTATACTGTAGAAACAGCACCAGAAATGAACAGAAGTTAGGGGAGTATGAAGTATCTGCCAACTTAATAAGGATCAAAACATACTGAGAGTTTAGAATGATAGTTGCAGTGGGACTCCAAAAGTAGATGAAGGCTCTGACAACTTCAAGAATTTTAGTTTATCACTTGAAATTTTACACAGCTCTTCTTTAAAACTGTCATCATGTCATAAGGACACCCAAGTGAGAACTGAAATTCTATTTAGAGCTTAGGATATAAATCACAACGCGAAAAAAATTACAGGATGAAGGTTCTTCGAGATGCAAATCGTTCTATAAATTCTAAATTGTTCAACTTTTAAATGTATTTGAGACAATAATGATAAAAAAAACTTAATCAATTCTTCTGTTAAGATGTCTTCAAGCTACTCTTTATGTTCCTGGAATGTGGCAAGAAAATACAAGAGTTTAGAACTTTGAATTTCACCAGTCATCATAATTTTTTGAAGATGTATCCTCTTAGGAAACTTTTTACTGAAAAGAAATCCTACACCCTCATCACACTATGGGCAATTAATAGTTTTTTCTCTATTCTCAGATTTCTCGAAATTTAAATAGATTAATATTCTAAGTTCACACATGCCCTATAGAGAATCATAAATGAAGAAATAAGAAAAAAATATTAGTTTCTTATGAATCTCAATTTTTATTGAATAAAAGATTGATTTGAACTACTTGTATGGGGTTTAATGACGTGGATAATAATGATTACTTAGTCATTGGCTAGGAAATATAACTATAAATCTTAAGCTAAATGAAAATTGTATGAAATTAAACAAAACAAAATGAAAAAGCTTCTAATCATTTTGTATTAAAATTGAAAACATATTCTGTATTTCTGGCATAAAACTTCACAAAAATCAAATAATAGTTTAATAATATGTGGCTATATGGCCTTTTAATGGTTTTAACTTGTTACCTTCAAACCCATTTTTAAGAAAACTATGGAAAAAATAAAATAGCTGTAAATAATCTTGCCTTATTCTTATATGCCAGAACATCTCTGGACATATAAATAGGTGTTTTTTAAAACTATATTTACTTACCTCAATAACATATAGTCTCATGATTTAATTTTTGTATACTATAATTATTTAAATGGACTATGTGTGTTGCTTGTTAATTATAGATATCATGATTTGTAATCATAGAATTTTTAAATTGCTTATTATATGTATATGTGTGTGTGTGTTTGTTTGTATGTCTATGAGTGTCTGTGTGTGTGTGTGTGTCCATTGACACATAAAGAAAAACACAGAGAACAATGAAATTTGTTGATGTTACATTAAGGAAAAAAAAAAAAAACACTTCACTTCCTCCTGTGCTAATTTGACCAAGAGTGAACCCAAATTTAAAGTTATTTATTCCATCTATCTTACATCTGTCTGTATTCTGTAATTACTGGCCAACTTTAATTCAAAGACTCTGCTTGCATTAAACCCATGTAGATTTAAAAACCAATTAGTTGTCCAGTGCCAGCTATCATCCTTGAATATGTAAATACAGGTATGTTTATATATGTGTAGAATATATAAATAAATAATATGAGATAGATGATAGATAGTAAATGATAGAGATTAAAGATAGATGTAGATGACAGACAGATAGACAGTTGCATGCATGAAATAATTATTTTTAAAAAGAGGCTGAGTATTTGAAAGAGATTTAGGAAGGATGACAGGAAGGGAGAATGTTCCAATTATAATCTCAATAAAATAAATTACACCAAGAAACAAAAATAAAACAAAAGGATTCATGATGGACACAGAAATCATAGATTATAGAACAAAACCCAAAAGATGCCCCACCATGCCGTGAGAGCACATGTTCCACTCTCTTCATAGCTACCAGATTTGTTATAGCCAGAAGCTGGAAACAACACAGATGTCCCATAGTGGAAGAATAGATCCAGAAAATGCTGTTCATTTACACAACGGGATACTACTCAGCTCTTAAGAAAGAGGACATCATGAGTTTTGCAGGCAGAAGAAAGGAAGTAGAAAATATTATACTGAGTTAGGTAACTCAGACCCAAAAGGACATGCATAGTCTGTACTCAGTAATAAACAGATATTAGCCAAGAAGAAGAAGAAGAAGAAGAAGAAGAAGAAGAAGAAGAAGAAGAAGAAGAAGAAAAGAAGAAGAGGAAGAGGAAGAGGAAGAGGAAGAGGAAGAGGAAGAAGAAGAAGCACAGAATACCAGGATACAATCCATAGAATTCAAGTAGAATACCAGGATACAATCCATAGAATTCAAGCAGGTTAACAAGTCGAAGTCCCAAGTGAGGATGCACCAATCCCTCTTGAGTGGGAGAAGAAAGCAATCACAGGAAACAGAGGGAAGGAGGGACTTGGATGGGAGAGGGGACAGGGAGGGCAAAGGGGAACATTGATCAGGAATTGCAGGGAGGGGCAGTAGGTAGTAAGAGTGTAGCCTTGATGGCCAGCAGAAAGAATAGAAACAGGCAATCTTGAGAGGTAGAAAATGGGGTGTGGGGCACCCTCTAGAATGCACTAGAGACCTGGGAGGTGAGAAACTCTGAGGACTCAAATGGAGGGACCTTAGATTAGATGTGCAACAGTGGGGAGAGGGAGCTCCCATACCTCCAGTAGAGTCCACCTCCAGTAGGAAGACAAGGCAAAAAATGACAGAATGGGTTGCCATCTCACAGTCAAAAACTATGACCCAGAATTTTTCCTGACTAAAAGAAATGCAGGGACCAAAATGAAGAAGAGATTGAGGGAAAGGAAGTTCTCAAATTTGGATCCAGCTCAAAGGAAGTCTCCAAAGCCTGACACTATTCCTGATGCTATGGTATGTTTACAGACAGGAGGATGGCTAGCATGGATGACCTCAGATAGGCCCAACAAGCACCTGAAAGGGTCAGATGGAGATACTTACATCCAAAAAATTGACAGAAGTTGGGGATCATTGTGGTTGAATTAAGGAAAGGCTGGAAGAAGCTGAGGAGGAGGGCAACCTCATAGGAAGAGCAGAAGTCTTAACTAACCTGGATTCCCAAGATATCTCAGAAACTGAGACACCAACCAAGCAGCATACAATAGCCTGCAACACATATACAACAGAGGACTTCCTGGTCTGGCTTCAGTGAGAAAAGACACACCTAATCCTTGAGAGATGTAGTCCCAGGAAGTGGGGGAGGTCTGGGAGGGTAAGGTTGGGGTGTGCACATCCTCTTGAAGACAGGGGAGGAGGAATGGGATGAGGAGTAGTTGGAGGGTAGTCTGAGAGGGGGAAAATGACTGGACTGTAAAAAAAGACATCATCAGAATTGAAAAGGTAAATGAGGAAAATACCTAATTAAAAAAAAGACATCATCATCATCATAAAATTTAACTCAGTGGAAAACAACTGTATGGGCTAGTTATATGTTAACTTGACACAGCTGGAGTTTTCACAGAGAAAGGAGCTTCAGTTGAGGAAATGCCTCCATGAGATCCAGCTGTAAGGCATTTTCTCAATTAGTAATCAAGGGGGAAAGGCCCCTTGTGGGTGGGACCATCTCTGGACTGGTAGACTTGGGTTCTATATGAGAGCAGGCTGAACAAGCCAGAGGAAGCAAGCCATTAAAGAACATCCCTCCATGGCCTCTGCATCAGCTCCTGCTCTCTGACCTACTTGAGTTCCAGTCCTGACTTCTTTCAGTGATGAACAGCAATGTGGAAGTGTAAGCCGAATAAACCTTTCCTTTCCAACTGCTTCTTGGTCATGATGTTTGTGCAGGAATAGAAACTCTGATTAAGACAGCAGCCATGGAAAAATTTTACAGTACAGCCTATGATATTGGTATTTCTCTCATTCACCCAATATAAATTTGCAAAACCACGTAGCTGAAGAAATCACAGACTATTGTTGAAGACTGTGAAGAATCAATCTCAAAGTAACTAGGAACCGTCCTCTTTTTTTAATTTTAATTTTATTATTTTTTTGTTAATTTTCATAGCACCAGAACATGTTATGCAGACCAGTATATGAGAAAAGACCTCAGTGGTCTTATCCAATGCTAAACACTGTATGCTGCAGTAGAAATCTGGCTAGCAAGATGCTAGCACTTGTGTAATATCAGTATTGCACTGCAATACTGATTGCTACTGATGCCTGCTCCACAGAGAGGGATCTCATGTTTAATACTGCAATTCTAGAAAAATCTCAGTGGCTATGGAGGTCATAAGGCCCTAGAATATACACTAGTATTGCTATTTTGACAAACTAATATGGTTTCCATACCTTGTATAAATTTAATTTTATAACTATAGTCATAATTTGCTAACCACACTGGTTAATTTTTTTTCGTCGTAGTGGGCAGTAGTTAGTAGAGAGATTAAAAAAAAAAAAAAACTTATCGAAGTGTTGAAAATTAGAGACTAGATCTTCAGCCACAAAGCAGACCTAACCTCCAGACACCTGAGCTCCTTCCTCACCAGGAGAGGCGTAGAATCAAGAGAGGGCTCTGGCCACCAGAGCAGGTGAGAGAGGCATCTTGTATCCTGGTTCACTCAGAGACCAGTCTGTGCAGGAGAGCAGACAGACTGCAGAAGCAGCATAGCTTCTGTGACAGGCCTCAGTATGGGCCTTCATCTTCAGCCAGGAGGCAGATCTGAGCGCCAGTCCTCTTCGATCCTTCCCCTTCAGAGGAGAGGTGACCAGCAGAGAGTACTCTGACCACTGAGACTCAGGAGAGTGTTTGACTCCCAGGAAGGCTGACAGAGGCTAACAGAATCACAGGATGAAGAAGCTCCACCCAGAGACAGCTATAACGACTAACACCATAGATTACCAGATAACAAAAGGCAAACATATGATTCTTATTAACAAAAACCAAGACCACGCAGCATGATCGAAACCCAGAACTCCCACATCAGTGAGTCCTGGATACACCAACAAACCTGAAAATCAAGATTAAGATTTAAATCGTATCTCATGATGCTGGTAGAGGATTTTAAGAAGGAAATTAATAACTCACTTAAAAAAATAGAGGAGAAAACAGCAAAACAGGTAGAAGCCCTTAAAGAGGAAACACAAAAAAACCCTTAAAGAATTACAGGAAAACAAAACCAAAAGAGTGAAGGAATTGAACAAAACCATCCAAGACCTAAAAGTGGAAGTAGAAACAATAAAGAAAACCCAAAGAGACAAATCTGGAGATAGAAACCCTAGGAAAGAAATCAGGAACCATAGATGCAAGCTTCAGCAACAGAATACAAGAGATGGTAGAGAAAATCTCAGATACAGAAGATTCCAAAGAGAATAGGAACACAACAATCAAAGAAAATGCAAAATGCAAAATGCAAAAAGATCCTAACTCAAAACAACCAGGAAAACCAAGACACAATGAGAAGACCAAACCTACAGATAATAAGAGTAGATGAGAATGAAGATTTTCAAATTAAAGGGCCAGTAAATATCTTCAACAAAATTATAGAAGAAAACGTCCCTAACCTAAAGAAAGAGAGGACCATGAACACACAAAAAGCCCACAGAACTCCAAATAGACTGGAGCAGAAAGGAAATTCCTTCCAACACATAATAATCAGAACAACAAATACACCAAATAAATATAGAATATTAAACTAAACAGAGAAACATTGAAACTAATAGAAGTTAAGAAACAAATGGATTGCTTGGTTCCGGGACTCCATGGAGGGCAGTCTGCACAGGTGAGAGTGTGGACTACAGAGGCTAGCAGCTTCTGGGACAGGTGAGAGCCACAGAGCTACTGAGGCGGCACCATTTTCAGCTCCAGACAACCGGCCACCTTCAGGACAGAGGACAGGTGTCTGCACGGCCCCAGAGGCTTCTGTCTCAGGTTCCGCAGGAGCCACCTTGGTTCCAGGCTCCTCTGAGGACAGTCTGCACAGGTGAGAGTGTGGACTACAGAGGCTAGCAGCTTCTGGGACACGCGAGAGCAGCAGAGCTACTGAGGCGACACCATTTTCAGCTCCAGACAACCGGCCACCTTCAGGGCAGAGGACAGGTGTCTGCACGGCCCCAGAGGCTTCTGTCTCAGGTTCCGCAGGAGCCACCTTGGTTCCAGGCTCCTCTGAGGACAGTCTGCACAGGTGAGAGTGTGGAATACAGAGGCTAGCAGCTTCTGGGACACGTGAGAGCAGCAGAGCTTCTGAGGCAGCGCCGTTTTCAGGCTCCAGACATCTGCCCACCTTCCTGGCCAGAGGACAGGTGTCCACCCAGCCTGGGAGGCCTTTGCCTCAGGATCCGCGGGAGGCATCTTGGTTTCAGGACTCCGCGGAAAGTAGTCTACACAGGTGAGAGTGTGGACTACTGAAACAACGGCTTCTGTGACAGGCCAAAGCAACACAGCTACTGGGAAAGATCCTGTTTTGGGCCTTCATCTTCGGCCGGGAGGAGGTCCAAATGCCAGATAACTGTGCACCTTCCCTGAAAGAGGAGAGCTTGCCTGCAGAGACTGCTCTGACCACTGAAACTCAGAGGAGAGAGCTAGTCTCCCAGGTCTGCAGATAGAGGGTAACAAACTCACCAGAGGAACAATCTCTAAACAGAGACAACTATAACAACTAACTCCAGAGATTACCAAATGGCGAAAGGTAAACGTAAGAATCTTACTAACAGAAACCAGGACCACTCACAATCATCAGAACTGAGCACTCCCACTTAGCCCAGTCCAGAGCACCCCAACACACACGAAAAGCTAGACCTGGATTTAAAAGCATATCTCATAATGATGGTAGAGGACATCAAGAAGGACTTAAATAACGCACTTAAAGAAATACTGGAGAAAAATGCTAAACAGGTAGAAGACATTAAAGAGGAAGCACAAAAATCCCTTAAAGAATTGCAGGAAAAGACAATTAAACAGGTAGAAGACATTAAAGAGGAAGCACAAAAATCCCTTAAAGAATTGCAAGAAAACACGAACAAACAGGAGATGGAATTGAATAAAACCATCCAAGACCTAAAAAGGGAAGTAGACACAATAAAGAAAACCCAAAGCGAGACAACACTGGAGATAGAAACCCTAGGAAAGAAATCTGGAACCATAGAATACAACAGAATACAAGAGATGGAAGAGAGAATCATAGAATACAACAGAATACAAGAGATGGAAGAGAGAATCTCAGGTGCAGATGATTCCATAGAGAACATCGACACAACACAAAATGCAAAAGGATCCTAACTCAAAACATCCAGCAAATCCAGGACACATTGAGAAGACCAAACCTACGGATAATAGGAGTGGATGAGAATGAAGATTTTCAACTCAAAGGACCAGCAAACATCTTCAACAAAATTATTGAAGAAAACTTCCCAAATCTAAAGAAAGAGATGCCCATGAACATACAAGAAGCCTACAGAACTCCAAATAGACTGGACCAGAAAAGAAATTCCTCCAGACACATAATAATCAGAACAACAAATGCACTAAATAAAGATAGAATACTAAAAGCAGAAAGGGAAAAAGGTCAAATAACATATAAAGGCAAGCCTATCAGAATTACACCAGATTTTTCACCAGAGACTATGAAAGCCAGAAGAGCCTGGACAGATGTTATACAGACACAAAGAGATCACAAATTCCAGCCCAGGCTGCTATACCCAGCCAAACTCTCAATTACCATAGATGGAGAAACCAAAGTATTCCACTACAAAACCAAATTCACGCATTATCTCTCCACGAATCCAGCCCTTCAAAGGATAAAAAAAATAAAAAAATAAAAAAAAACACAACAAAAAAAAAAAAAAACAAAAACAAAACAATACAAGGACGGGAACCACGCCCTAGAAAAAGCAAGAAGGTAATCCCTCAACAAACCTAAAAGAAGACTGCCACAAGAACAGAATGCCAAATTTAACAACAAAAATAACAGGAAGCAACAATTACTTTTCCTTAATATCTCTTAATGTCAATGGTCTCAACTCCCCAATTAAAAGACATAGACTAACAAACTGGCTACGCAAACAAGGCCCAACATTTTGCTACTTACAGGAAACTCATCTCAGAGAAAAAGATAGACAATATCTCAGAATGAAAGGCTAGAAAACAATTTTCCAAGCAAATGATATGAAGAAACAAGCTGGAGTAGCCATTCTAATATCTAACAAAATCGACTTCCAACCCAAAGTAATCAGAAAAGACAAGGAGGGGCACTTCGTACTCATCAAAGGTAAAATCCTCCAAGAGGAACTCTCAATGCTCCAAATAAAAGGGCAGCCACATTCATTAAAGAAACTTTAGTAAAGCTCAAAGCACACATTGCACCTCACACAATAATAGTGGGAGACTTCAACACACCACTTTCACCAATGGACAGATCATTGAAACAGAAACTAAACAGGGACACACTGAAACTAACAGAAGTGATGAGACAAATGGACTTAACAGATATCTACATAACATTTTATCCTAAAACAAAAGGATATACTTTTTTCTAAGCACCTCATGGTACCTTTTCCAAAATTGACCACATAATTGGTCACAAAACAAGCCTCAACATATACATGCATCCTATCAGATCACCATGGACTAAGGCTGATCTTCAATAACAAAATAAATAATAGAAAGCCAACATTCACGTGGAAACTGAACAACACTCTACTCAATGATACCTTGATAAAGGAAGGGATAAAGAAAGAAATTACAGACATTTTATAGTTTAATGAAAATGAAGCCACAACATACCCAAACTGATGGGGGCACAATGAAAGCATTTCTAAGAGAAAAACTCATAGCTCTGAGTGCTTCCAAAAAGAAACTAGAGAGAGCACACATTAGCAGCTTGACTACACACCTAAAAGCTCTAGAACAAAGGAAGTAAATTCACCCAAGAGGAGTAGAAGGCAGGAAATAAACAAACTCAGGGGTGAAATCAACCAAGTGGAAACAAGAACTATTCAAAGAATAAACCAAACAAGGAGCTGGTTCTTTGAGAAAATCAACAAGATAGATAAACCATTAGCCAGATCACTAGAGGGTGCAGGGAAAGCATCCTAATTAACAAAATCAGAAATGAAAAGGGAAACATAACAACAGATTCTGAAGAAATCCAAAACACCATCAGATCCTTCTACAAAAGGCTATACTCAACAAAACTGGAAAACCTGGATGAAATGGACAAGTTTCTAGACAGATACCAGGTACCAATGTTAAATGAAGATCAGGTTAATGATCTAAAGAGTCCTATATCCCCTAAAGAAATAGAAGCAGTCATGAATAGTCTCCCAACCAAAAAAAGCCCAGGACCAGATGGGTTTAGTGCAGAGTTCTATCAGACCTTCAAAGAAGATCTAATCCCAGTTCTTCACAAACTATTCCACAAAATAGAAACAGAAGGTACTCTACCCAACTCATTCTATGAAGCCACAATTACTCTGATACCTAAACCACAAAATGAGCCAACAAAGATAGAGAACTTCAAACCAATTTCCCTTATTAATATCGATGCAAAAATCCTCAATAAAGTTCTTGCTAACCGAATCCAAGAACACATCAAAACAATCATCAATCCTGACCAAGTAGGTTTCATCCCAGGGATGCAGGGATGGTTCAATATATGGAAATCCATCAACGTAATATAGTATATAAACAAACTCAAAGACAAAAACCACATGATCATCTTGTTAGATGCTGAGAAAGCATTTGACAAAATCCAACACCCATTCATGATAAAAGTCTTGGAAAGATCAGGAATTCAAGGCCCATAACTAAACATGATAAAAGCAATCTAGAGCACACCAGTAGCCAACATCAAAGTAAATGGAGAGAAGCTGGAAGCAATCCCACTAAAATCAGGGACTAGACAATGCTGCCCACTTTCTCCCTACCTTTTCAACATAGTACTTGAAGTATTAGCCAGAGCAATTCGACAACACAAGAAGATCAAGGGGATACAAATTGGAAAGGAAGAAGTCAAAATATCACTTTTTGCAGATGATATGATAGTATATATAAGTGACCCTAAAAATTACACCAGAGAACTCCTAAGCCTGATAAACAGCTTCAATGAAGTAGCTAAATATAAAATTATCTCAAACAAGTCAATGGCCTTTCTGTACACAAAAGATAAACAGGCTGAGAAAGAAATTAGGGAAACAACACCATTCTCAATAGTCACAAATAATATAAAATACTTTGGCATGACTATAACTAAGGAAGTGAAAGATCTGTATGATAAGAACTTCAAGTCTCTGAAGAAAGAAATTAAAGAAGATTTCAGAAGATGGAAAGATCTCCCATGCTCATGGATTGGCAGGATCAATATAGTTAAAATGGCTATCTTGCCAAAAGCAATCTACAGATTCAATGCAATCCCCATCAAAATTCCAACTCAATTCTTCAACAAATTAGAAAGGGCAATCAGCAGATTCATCTGGAATAACAAAAAACCTAAGATAGCAAAAACTCTTCTCAAGGATAAAAGGTCCTCTGGTGGAATCACCATGCCGGACCTAAAGCTGTACTACAGAGCAATTGTGATAAAAACTGCATGGTACTGGTATAGTGACAGACAAGTTGACCAATGGAACAGAATTGAAGACCCAGAGATGAACCCACACACCTATGGTCACTTGATCTTTGACAAGGGAGCTAAAACCATCCAGTGGAAAAAGCAGCATTTTCAACAACTGGTGCTGACACAACTGGTGGTTATCATGTGGAAGAATGCGAATTGATCCATTTTTATCTCCTTGTACTAAGGTGAAATCTAAGTGGATTAAGAAACTCCACATAAAACCAGAGACACTGAATCTTATAGAGGAAAAAGTAGGGAAAAGCCTCAAAGATATGGGTACAGGGGGAAAATTCCTGAATAGAACAGCAATGGCTTGTGCTGTAAGATCGAGAATCGATAAATGGGACCTCTTAAAATTGCAAAGCTTCTGCAAAGCAAAAGACACCGTCAATAAGGCAAAAAAACCACCAACAGATTGGGAAAGGATCTTTACCTATCCCAAATCGGATAGGGGACTAATATTCAATATATATGAAGAACTCAAAAAGGTGAACTCCAGAAAATCAAATAACCCCATTAAAAAATGGGGCTCAGAGCTGAACAAAGAATTCTCACCTGAGGAATACCGAATGGTAGAGAAGCACCTGAAAAAATGTTCAACATCGTTAATCATCAGGGAAATGCAAAAAAAAAAAAAAAAAAAAAAAAAAAAAAAAAAAAAACAACCCTGAGATTCCACTTCATTCCATTCAGAATGGCTAAGATCAAAAATTCAGGTGACAGCAGATGCTGGCGAGGATGTGGAGAATGAGGCACACTCCTCCATTGTTGGTGGGATTGCAAGCTTGTACAACCACTCTGGAAATCAGTCTGGCAGTTCCTCAGAAAATTGGACATAGTACTACCAGAGGATCCCGCAATACCTCTCCTGGGCATATATCCAGAAGATATCCCAACCAGTAAGAAGGACACATGCTCCAGTATGTTCATAGCAGCCTTATTTATAATAGCCAGAAGCTGGAAAGAACCCAGATGCCCCTCAACAGAGGAATGGATATAGAAAATGTGGTACATTTACACAATGGAGTACTACTCAGCTATTAAAAATAATAAATTTATGAAATTCCTAGGCAAATGGATGGACCTGGAGGGCATCATCCTGAGTGAGGTAACTCAATCACAAAAGAACTTGCACAATATGTACTCACTGATAAGTGGATATTAGCCCAGAAACTTAGGATACCCAAGATATAAGATACAATTTGCTAAATGCATGAAACTTAAGAAGAACGAAGACCAAAATGTGGACACTTTGCCCCTTCTTATAAATGGGCACAAAACACCCATGGACGGAGTTACAGAGACAAAATTTGAAGCTGTGACTAAATGATGGACCATCTAGTGATTGCCATATCCAGGGATCCATCCCATAATCAGCCTCCAAACGCTGACACCATTGCATACACTAGCAAGATTTTGCTGAAAGGACCCAGATATAGATGTCTCTTGTGAGACTATGCTGGGACCTAGCAAACACAGAAGTGGATGACCACAGTCAGCTATTAGATGGGTCACACGGCCCCCAATGGAGGAGCTAGAGAAAGTACCCAAGGAGTTAAAGGGAACAGCAACCCTATAGGTGGAACAACAATAAGAACTAACCAGTACCCCGGAGCTCTTGTCTCTAGCTGCATATGTATCAAAAGATGGCCTAGTCAGCCATCACTGCAAAGAGTCCCATTGGACTTGCAAACTTTATATGCCCCAGTATAGGGGGAATACCAGGGCCAAACAGGGGGGAGTGGGTGGGTAGGGGAATGGGGGGGTGAGTATGGGGGACTTTTGGGATATCATTGTAAATGTAAACGAGGAAAATACCTAATTTAAAAAAAAAGCCAAACATTTAATATCAATATTATCAAAAAAAGAAAGAAAGAAATGGATTTAGCAGATATATACAAAGCATTTTATTGTAAAACAAGAGGATACACCTTCTTCTCAGCATGCCATGGTACCTCCAACAAAACTGACCATATAATCAGTCACAAAACAGACCTCAACAGATACAAATATATATACATTATCTCATGCGTCCTATAACATCACCATATACTGAGGCTGATCTTCAATAACAGCATAAATAATAGAAAGCGAACATTCACATGGAAACTGAACAACCCTCTACTCAATGATACCTAAATCATCAGGGAAATGCAAATTAAAACAACCCTGAGATTCTGCCTCACAGCAGTCAGAATAGCTAAGATCAAAAATTCATGTAACAGCAGATGCTGACAAGGATATGGAGAAAGAGGAACACTCCTCCATTGTTGGTCGGATTGCAAGCTGGTACAACCACCCTGGAAATCAGTCTGGTGGTTCGTCAAATTTGGACATAGTACTAGTGGAAGATCCTGTAATACCTTTCCTGGACCTAAACCCAGAAAGTGTTTCAACTGGTAATGACACATTCTCTAATATGTTCATAGCAGCCTCATTTATAATTGCCAGAAGATGGAAAGAACCCAGATGTCCCCCAACAGAAGAATGGATACAGAAAATGTGGTACATTTATACAATGGAGTACTACTCAACTATTAAAAACAATGATTCTATTAAATTCTTATGCTAGTGGATGTATCTGGAGAATATCATCCTGAGTGAGGTAACCCAATCACAAAAAATAACTCACTTGATATGCACTCACTGATAACTGGATAATAGCCCAGAAACTTAGAATACCCAAGATACAATTTGCCAAACACAAGAAAATCAAGAAGAAGGAAGATCAACGTGTGGATACTTAGTTTCTCCTTAGAATAGGGAACAAAATACCTATGGAAGGAGTTAAAGAGACAACGTTTGGAACAGATACCAAATGATGGACCATCCAGAGACTGCCCACCCAGGGATCCTTCCCATAATAAGCCATCAAACGCAGACACTATTGCATATTCCAGAAAGATTATGCTGGAAGGAGCCAGATAAAGCTATCTATTTTGAGGGTATGTCAGTGCCTGGCAAATACAGAACCGGATGCTCACAGTCATCCATTGGATAGAACAGAGGGCTCCAATGGAGGCGCTAGACTAAGTACCCAAGGAGCTGAAGGGGTCTGCAACCCTATAGGTGGAAGAACAATATGAACTAACCACTACCCCCAGAGCTCATGTCTCTGGCTGCATATGTATCTAAAGATGGCCTAGTCAGCCATCATTAGGAAGAGAGACCCCTTTTCTTGCAATCTTTATATGTCCCAGTGCAGGGGAACACCAGGGCAAAGAAGTGGGAGTGTGTGGGTAGGGGAGCAAGGCAGGGGGAGGGTATGCGGGGGGAGGGTATTTGGGACCTTCAGGATAGCATTTGAAATATAAATGAAAAAAATCTAATAAAAAAAAGAAAAAATTCTGTTTGAAAAAATAAAATATAAGGTAATGGAAAAAAATAGACTAATGCTTAGAGCTAAATCGGACATCTATATTTATCTTTTAACCACTGAAGCTAAGGGAATATCACCAAAGAGACAGAGTGATATAAGACAAGGATGGGAGTGGTATGTAAATTACTGTCTTTTGGATATAATCATCATAACCATGAACCCATAGTGAGAGTTGTTGCCAGCAGAATATCTGACCAGTATCAAACATGCCAAAGTTCCTAGCATACAAGGGATTGATGATTTGTAGCCCTCACCCTTTATTGAGTAACTTTTGTCATAGGATAGCTGCTGAAAGAGTGGTCATGATTCTTTTTAGAAAATGTGACCCCTCGTAAGTTGACTCGACCCAGTGAATGGCAACACATCTATATGCATTTAAGTGGCAATAATTCAACTTATTGGGCTTTCAAACAAACGAACGTATGAAGTAGATGGGGTTGAATTGATGAGTACATATGGGTATTTGGAAATACTGGGAAATGAAAAGTAGATGTGATCATACTTTATTGTATTCCTATATGAAATTATCAAAAATAAAGAAAAAACATTAAAAATGAGTTGAGTTTGTTTATAAACACACTAAGTACATGAAGCATATTTTAATACTTATAAATATGAATTTATGCCCTTTCCAATTTATAACTCCTATGACAATCCCTAGTGTATTAGTTACTTATTCTCATGCATTAAAAAAATTATCCTTAATTTTAGTGACTTAAGCTCATAATTGCTGTCATGTCCCAAAGCAAATGGACCAAAGCTCTGAGTTCAGTATCTTTTCTGAGTGTTCTACTTTTGGCCCTCACAGAGCCTGTTGTTAATCTAATATTTTAATTATAAAGATCCTTCTTTTTGATAGCCCTTTCATGGTAGCCTCTGACTTTTTTCAAATTGTTAGTCTGACTCACTAATTACACACTGACTGGTTGCTTCTGCCTGTTTTCTGTGTGTCAGACTTGCCACAGAACATCTTAAAAAGCGGGTCTTTGTTAGACTTTCACTTCTATGAACAGATAACATGACCAAGGTAAGTCTTATAAGGACAACATTTAATTGGCGCTGCTTACAGTTTCAGAGACTTAGTACATTACATCAAGAAGTGAGCATGGTGGTGTCTGGGCAGTCATGGTTTAGGAGGAACTGAGAGTTCTACAACTTCATCTGAAGGCTACTTGCAGAATATTGACTTACAGGCATCTAGGATAAGGGTCTTAAAGCCTATACCCACAGTGACACAGCTAATCCAAAATGACCACACCTACTTCTAATAGTGCCACCCCCTGAGATGAGCATGTACAAACCATCACAACATGGACGTTCATTTCATAGAGCTGAGCAAGTAAGAAGGCCTCAGTAACAGCCAAAGGGAGTGGAATTCCCAGTGTTTTGCAACCCAATCATTTTGTCGTGTTTTGCTCATTAGAAACAAATTATTACGTTCAGCCTATACTCCTATATAAAGGATGGGACACTGATATGTAGTACTGTGGTCACTGGGACTTATACATGAATCTGTGTATCATACTTAGTAATCATCTTTAATTAAAAAGTATATGCTTATGTTAATTATATTTAATAGATATTTTTGATCACTTACCTCCAAGAAGGATAGAAAACAGGTAGAAATACTGAACTATTTGTTAACAATCTAAGGGTTAATGAAATATTTATTTATGGACAGCACTGTTAAAAACATCATTTGAACTTAGTCACATAACCACTAGAATAATTAAAAATATATGATATTAATACAGTTTGCTTAAACATTACCTGATTCAGATGCTTAGATAAAAAGCTTGGAGCACAGATCCCAAACACATAGTCTAATCTTCTGCATATCACCCAATTCTTGGCAACAACAAGTAAACCACAAACATCCCACCCAACTTTTGCTACCCATATGCTTGGGACACTGACAATTGGTGGTTCCTAGACCCTTGGCACACATCCGAAACTTCCTTTGTCATCCTTTAGCTCTGAGTACTGACAGATAAGGAGTCACCAGACCCTGACACTGGGCCTGAATTTCTTTAAGATCCAGGTGTGGACCAAGCCACAATGCATAAATGATTGGTTTCCCGTTTCAAATTGCACTCTACAACTAACTCCAGATGTGGAATTCAAAGCACAGAAAGAAAGAAAAGAAGAGCAGAAAGATACTATACCTCTAGTAAAAGTTACAAATCACATCACAATGCCCCCAGTGAAAATAACCTTGAAAACCTACCAGAAACATTTTAAATAAATAGTATACCATGTTCAAATGAGAAGAATATATTCCAGGATAATGAAAGGAGTTGATTACTTAGTACTTACCTTTGAAATGTGTTCAACCCAAGTTATGAAGCCTTTATAGGGGTACCATGGAAGACAAGTGTTGTATCACTTTTAGGTAGTAAGCTGATTATTTTTAAGTACAACATTGACAATTTATGGAAAATGTTTCTAAAGCATATAATCCATGCAGGATTGGGGACATTTAAACTCTCCAGTATTTTATATGTATAGTAATTTCAATAAAATTATGAAGAGATGAGGTAACACTTGATTTTCTACATATGAAAGCCAAAGAATATTCTAGGACTTTCTAAAGAAACATGACCCTGTAAATGATAGATGTGACTATCTAGTTCACTTTCATTAAAATAAGGATTACAGAAAGTAAATGATCAATCTATTTTTAAAATACTACTATTAGTCTCATATACTTTATGTTAAAATTGCATAGTGCATTAAATGGCTATTCAATGAATGTTAGTTTTTATGCTAATTCTTGATAAAACTTACAATAAACATAATATATAACATACTGGGATTCTTGACAACATTAATAATATTCATATGTTCTAAAAACTAAATTTATTTAACATTGTATTTGCTTAAAAGTACCACGTTTATTAACATCATAAATGGAAATATAGTTATGTTAAGATTAATTTGTATATATACAATTTAGCTAAGCTCAAAATTCATCTAATTGAATAATAGCATTTTTAGAAAATTATACTCTTATTTTAAATAATAAGATACTTTTAACTTAGAATACAAAATCAATAATATTTTTTGAAAAACAACAGAAATAGTTGTTTTGTAATATAATTAGAGAAATACTTTTAAAAAACTCGTTCATATAGACTAATATTATACAAGCAATACAATCTTCAAAACTTGTTAGAAGAAAAATTATATAGGTGTTTAAGTATTTCAGAATGTATTTTGAAAACGGTTTATGGCTTCTCTTGTAAAGTTTGTAAAAACTGTAATTGAAATTATGTAATAAATTTACTTGTCTATTGATCTAGCCAGACACTACTTCACTATAAAATATCTTCTTTACATTCAGAACCAGCCTTGAGGACCCAGGATAGGAGAATATTGTGGTCAGTCATGTTCTGAAGACATGTGAGGCATTTACATAAGACAACAGTGAAAAATGACGCTGGAGTCGCCTTATTTGTGCATTGAGATCCTCCTGAGAATTACCTAGATACTCCATTTTATTCTACACCAGGAAAGTATAAGATAATGGAGGCAGTAATAAAAAAACTACCCAGATGGGCATAAAGCAGTTGTTGTGCTGCCTGTCCTGGATCTAGCACAAAGGCAGAATAGATGGTTATTCCTCTCAGCTGTGAACAAGGTGGCAGAAGTTTTAGAACTACCTCCAATGAGAGTCTGTAAAGTAAAAACTTTTTATGCAATGTATAATCAAAAGCCAGTTTCAGGTATGTACTAGTATCTTTGCATGTTTGAGATTCTGAAAGCATACTGGAGACCCTTCAGAGAATGCTTAGAACAAAGGGTAGATGCACTACACCTGAAAAACTATTCACTGTTATGGAAGGTGAATACTTAAGGATCTGTAAATGCAGCAATGATTCAAATAAATGGCAACTACTATGAGGATCTGACACCCAAGGTTTTTGAAGATAATACTAATGAACTCAGAACTGGGAAAGTTCCAAAGTCTGGGCCAAGAAGTATCTGGTTCTATTGTGAGCCAGCTAGAGGCCTTGCTTCTTTGACTGAACCACCCAAACAACCTAGCATTGATGTAGAAGAAAGACTTTAACTTATATTCACTGTAGAGATGTCATTGGACAAATAAAATATGAAAATATTTACATTTTTAAAAAATTCTCTTTATTTTTCCAGTACCTCCAGTTATGCATTTTGCATGGTGAATTCTTTTCTTTAATAATTGGTTTTCATGATCTGCTATGATAGAGTATTATCACCAATTGGTGCTTTAAAAGTAAGAGTACTGAAAGCCATTACACAGAGTCAGAGCATTAGTGCTTCACTGATAGACTATAACAGAAAGACCCTGATGGCAGATAAAAAAAAAATACAGCTTTTATTTCATTTTATTAAGTTAAGAGCCACTGAATTTAAAATGGGAAAAAAAGCCAGCCACATATTACTCATTATAGCTCAAATAAATTAAAGTGCTAATTTTATATTTCTCTAATCACATATTCATTCAATATTGTTCTCATTTGCTGCCTTCCAAGACTGGCATGTATAATTTGACTATTCATCAGAAATATGGAAGGCTTTTACAAGAAAAAAAATCCCTTTTCATTGTAAATGAATCTATAAAATAATAATATCTAGTTTCCTGAAACACTTAGACTATAAAGCAAAATTTTTAGATGGTAAAGCTTATAAAATTAGGTCTTAAATTGAAATGAGAATATGGAACCTTGCACAAGGGCATCTTCCTGCAGTTGCAGTGAATTTGAGCCACGTGATACGATCCAGGAGTGGTATGATAATTCAGACAAATTAAAAAAGTAGATTAAAGTCCAATCCATGTTGCTAACAATTGTGAGCAAGGCCGGAAGAGAAGTGCAGAAGTTTTCAGATAGAATACCAGAGGAAGTGTTCTCTTCAGTGTTCTATCTCTGTGAAGAAAAACATTCAAGAGGGATTTGCTTACAGTCCACTGTCGTTATGGGGGTTAGCATGGTGGCATGCAGACACACAGGTGCTGGTGAAGTCACTGAGGATTCTATTACTGAATTCACAGGGAGCAGGAAGAATAAGACATTGGCACTGATCTGACAGTCTTTCACCAACAAGGTCACATTTCCTCCAACAAGGCCTCACCTACTAGTACAAGGCCACATCTAATTTCTCTCAAGTAGTGCCATTCCCTTATGACCAAGCACTGGAATACATGAGTCCACAGGTGTCATTCTTATTCAAACCACTGCAGAAAGCAAAATTAGAAATTCACTGAAGTATAATTGTTTCTTTGTTCATAATTAAAATTATTTTCAGGACACCATGTAAATAATGAGAGCTATGCTTTATCCAAGTAGAACTGCTCTTGTCTGTAGTTACCATTAATATAACTTTAAATAGTTTAATTTTTGGTACATACTCTTTAGTGATTTAAATATAAAATGGGGTTGGAAGGAAGGCACAGTGATTAAAGGTGCTTGCTGCTAGTCCTGGAGTACTGCACTTGATCCCTGGACACTACAATCTATACGCTAGAATGGAATCACAAATTTTCCTCTGACTTCCACATAAGCACAACCCACATGCACTGAATAAAAATGTAAAACTAAATTAACTAACTTACTTTTTAAAGCAGGGCTAGGGAGAAGACCCATTAGTGACTCATTCATTTTGCTAATTTAGGGTACCAATTTCTGTTCAGAGCACCTGTATCAAGCAGCTCACAACATTGGATAAGTACATCTCTAGCTGTTGGGAATCTCAATTTTGAATTCTAGATCCATTATCAATATCACCTGCATATATCAACATTCTAACATATATATTTTGTTGAAACTATGTTGTAAATCTTTACAGACAGAAATAAAGTTTATATTAATGACCCAAAATTATATTGTAGCATAAATTACGGATACGAATTCTAAGTTAACAGAATGTTGAATTTAATAATTTCATTAACATATGAGAGACGTGTTCTCCTAGGACAATGTTCTCTGTTCTATTTAAGTTCTGTTTTAAGGTTGTATAAATAGTATATATTTTATGTGCCCTTTGTAGACAGGCATTTTGAATCCCATGTACCTATAGTTCACTCATGATATAGTTATCTGTAATTTTGTATGAGTGCATGTGTGTGTGTGTATAATATATGTGTGTTTATATATATATATATATATATATATATATATACATACATATATATATATATGTATATATGTGTGTGTGTGTGTGTATAATGTTTATATATATATATATATGTGTGTGTGTGTGTGTGTGTGTGTGTGTATGGCATAGAATTATATCATAATTCATTCTCTCTGATTAACAAATTTTGTTTTTCATGCTTTATTATATGTGTTTTGGTGGTTTTGCCCACACATGTATCTGGGCATTGTGTGTGTATGTGGTGTTTCTGGATACTACAAGAGGAATCAGATCTCTTCAAACTGGAGTGACAGAAAGTTCTTAGTTGCCATATGGGTGTTGGGAGTAGAAGAGAGCTCTTGCAGGAGAAGCAATTGCTCTTAACTGCAGAGGCATCTCTCCATTCGCAGGAGAGATAACATAGAGTAGTTTCTAGTGAAATCTCTTATAAATAGAGTTGTTAAAAATTCACTCATGAATATTTTTAATTAGAAGGTGGACTTATTGTGCATATAATGAAGTCGATTATAATCTTATAAAAATTATAAAACCACATTTTGAAACATCTATTGTCTATCAGAAATGAGGGAAGGTTTCAGTTAGTTTATAAAATGTTATTGGTCATAAGTACAATGTTTTCCTTATCTCAATCTTACAAGTTGATATTTTAAATTACAATAATTTTAAATATAATAATTTACACACTACATACTGATTACCTATTTAAACTGTAAATATGTTTTTAGAGTACAAAATAACTGAGTTTGTTTCACTCATAAAGACAGATTTATTTATTTACAAACACCATTTAGAAGATGCCTACATAATACAGGATAAACCTTTTATTTCAACATTTGTACCTTGATCTTGTCTGTAAAGATATTTTTTTTATTTAGCTGGTATTTAAAACTTTAATATTTAGAACATGATATTTCTTGTAAAATCATTTTAAGTTCACATCAAGGCTTATGCTTTGTCAGGATTACAGTATTTTCTATGTATTTTGTGCTAACAGCCATACGTGACATATACAGTCATGTTCTTTAATACATAACTATCCCCTTGAATGTCAGTAATTCTAATGATTGTATTATTGTTATAGTCGTATGAATATTTTGAATTATTTTAAGGTGTAACTTAAATATTTAATAAAGCAATTGTTTTTTAATGGTTCTATGCTCTACAAAATTATTTTCAGCATGTAATAGAATGTATATTTTTACAACACAAAACATCCTTTGTTTCAATTTTTCTTCAATAATTCAATTCAAAGTGTTGTTTTTCACATTGTTTGTTTCCCTTTAAGGGGCTGTGTATGAGGCATTGAAGTACTTCAGAAAACTTTTGATTCTATCCATGATTTCACAATCTGTTATCTGAAATGTATACTGATTGGTTCACAGTCTCAGTAGCTTCTGGCTTTCAGCATTTTTGTGTATGTATAATTACATATTTTAAGAGGATATGTTAACCAGTTGCCAAATTCAGAACCCTTACATAATATAGAAGGACATTTTTCTTTTGTCTTTTTTCTTTTTCTTTTTTCTTTTTTGGAAATAATAGTTTATTTAGTCATTTTAAACTGGTTATACTTAAGCTGCAGTTACACAGTATAGTTTAAAATCCTGTCATTTGCTATATTATAATGATGTCTTCAGACTTAATTATTCATATACTCATACATTTTATAGTTGAATGAACTTTAAATATTATGTGGTATCAATAACTTATTTAAATCTAACTGAAAAAAGGATCAAGAGAAGGATCTGCTGTGCTCCAAAATCTTTTTTCAAATTCTAAGTTTATCACTGGTGAAGCTATTTTGCTGGTGTTGTTATGGTGTTATAACAAAACATCTACTAATTTAATGAATTTAAACAGAGTCAATTTACTGTTGCAAAGTCCTAGAAGACAAGAATTTAAAGAGTCTAACATTTCAGCTTTTCTTTTAGAAACTTTAGTGTAGAATTTATTTCTCTTTGTCAGCTTTAAAGTACACTCCTCTGGTTATACTGCAACCATGTATCACAGATTCTCTTAACACAGTTCTGCTTTTGCAACTTAGATCTTCTTTCCTTCTTGCTGCAAGGAACCTTGCAATCTGGCCAAAAAGACACATCTAGAATCATCTCTTAACTATAAAATATTCAGCAACATATGCAAGGCGTTTTAACTGGCAGGCATAGCAACTGGGTGGATGAAGATTAATTATCTCTG
Source organism: Mus musculus (assembly GCF_000001635.26). Lineage (NCBI taxonomy): Eukaryota > Metazoa > Chordata > Mammalia > Rodentia > Muridae > Mus > Mus musculus. The sequence goes on from NC_000069.6 coordinate 12,636,195, forward strand.
AGACTACATTGTTCATCCTACCACAATGAACTTATGGTATCTATGAAACAGGTATGAACATTTAGTTGTTCATTGTTCAAAACATGTAGCTGTTCTCTTCTAGATTTTTAATTTTAATGTGATATACACATCATTCAATAATTATGCCTTTTTAATTTTAAAAGGTCCAAAATTCTTAGGGTACCTTATAAGTCTCTTTATTATAACTGTGATGTCTAGTTGTCTAAAATCTGTGCCATCAGATATCCATAATATTGGTAAAACTAACTGTAGCTAAGAACAGTAAGCTTTCGTTTTGAACATCTAGATCAGTATATAAGTCATTTTGTCTGCTGGAAGTGCTCTAGATTGAACTTTTTCCAGTCCATAAAAATCTATCATCTTCCCAGATGTCCAATGTTTACCATTAAGTGTGCTCTGCAACTTAGTTATTTTCTTATCTCAACTTTTATAAGTAATTTGCACTCTAAAGTGTGTTCTTCAAGGGTATTCTCAACATTCCAATCATAGTTCATATTGTTGTTTGAACAGGAATAGGCCCCATAGAGGAATGTGTTTGAAAATTTGGTCATGTTCTGGTAGATTGGTTTTGTGAAAGTGGAGTACTTTAGGGGGAGGAGTGTTATTCAGAATATGCATTGAATATTGGTAGCTCTACTTCCTGTCCACATTCTGTGTCTTGTTCTGGGATAGAGACATCCCTGCTGCACTTTGCTGTTGCCTTAAGTGGCAGGTATTTGGTTATAGCAACAAGGAACGTTACATACACACACACACACATACACAGAGAGAGAGAGAGAGAGAGAGAGAGAGAGAGAGAGAGAGAGAGAGAGATTGAGAGAGAGAGAGAAATTGAGAGAGAGAAGCACACACAAAACACCATCAGATATAAATACTTAATCCATTCACTTATGTATTGTTTTTAAATCCATTATGTATTGTTTCTAATGTGTCAGGGGTCACAGAACAGCTAGTATATGATGCCTGGTTAGTGGCTTGTGGGTCCAAGTCAGTTGAGACTGTTGGTCTTCCTATCCTGTCATGCTCCTCCTCAACTTCTTCCAGCCTTTCCCTAATTCAACCACAGGAGTCCCCAACTTCAGTCCAGTGGTTCGGTGTAAATATCTGCATCTGTCTCAGGCAGCTGCCTTTTTGGGACCTCTTGGAGGACAGCCTTAAGCAGAATTTCAATGTGTGCCTGTCACTGAACCTCCTTTCTCTCAGTCGGCTCCATTTTTGCCCCTGTAGTTCCTTTAGACAGGATCAACTCTGGTTCTGAGTTTTTGACTGTGGCATGGCAATCCCATCCATTCTCTAGATCCGTCTTCCTCTTGGAGGTGGACTCTACAAGTTCCCTCTCCCCACTGTTGGGATTTTCACCTAAAATCCCTCCCTTTGAGTCCTGAGAGACTTTCGACTCCAAGGTCTCTGGTACATTATAGAGGGTCCCCTATCTACTACCCCCCAAGGTTGCATATTTCCAGTCACTCTGTTGGCTCTCAGGGATTCTCTCCTGCCCCCCTCCATACCTGATCATAATCTTCTTTTTCCTTCCATGTCCCCTCCTCCATCCATTTACCCCCCTCCCTCTCCCTACTGTGATTTTTTTCTTATCCCTCCCAAATGGGATTGAGGCATCCTCACTTGAACCTTTCATCTTGTTAACCGTCTTGAGGTCTGCGAGTTGTATCCTGGGTATTCTGTAGTTTTTGCCTAATATCCACTTATTAGTGAGTATATGCCATGTGTGTCCTTTTGGTCTGAGTTAGCGCACTCAGGACTCTATTTTTTAGTTCTATCCATTTGTCTGCAGAACTCATGATGTTCTCATTCTCAATAGCTGAATAGTATTCCATATTGTAAATAGAACTATATTATCTGTATCCATTCTTCCATTGTGGGACATCTTGGTTATTTCTAGCTTCTAGATATCACATATCATACCACTATGAACATAGTGGAACATATGCCCCTATGGTATGGTGGTATATCTTTTGAGTATATGCCAAAAATTGGTATAGCTGGGCCATTAGGTAGATCTATTTTCATTTTTCTTAGGAATGTCCAGATTGATTTCCAGATTGGCTCTACCATTTTACAATTCCATCAGCAGTGGATGAGTATTCCTCATTGTAAACATCCTTGCTAACATCTGCTGTCACCTGAGTTTTGATTTTAGCCATTCTGATTGGTGTAAGGTAGAATCTTAGGGTTGTTTTGATTTTCATTTCCCTGATGACTAAGGACTTTGAACATTTCTTTAAGTGTTTCTCAGCAAAGTGAGATGCCTCTATTGTGAATTCTTTGTTTATATTTATATACCATTTTTGATTGGGTTGCTTGGTATTTTTTTTTGGAGGCTAGCTTCCTGAGTTCTTTATGTATTTTGGATATTAGCCCTCTATCAGATATGGGGTTATTGAAGATTTTTCCAAACTGTAGGTTGCTGATTTGTCCTTTGCAACTTTCTGTCCCAGTGGCCTGGCTGGCCATGCTTTGGCAGGCGATGTCGGACTTGTTTTTATCTCATGGAGACTGACTCAGAGCTCCAAAATCTCTCCACCCAGCCCACTAGGTTCCCACTGGCATGTCACCCCATGCTTCATATCCCCCATGGCCTTTGTGGTGCACCTCAGGCAAACCCACATTTTGCTGCTGTAGCTTTCTCTCTTGAGCCTGGATGAGCCACCGTGTGAAGGAAAATACAACACAAACTTATTTCAGAAACTACAGTAACTCAATCATTGAGAGCAGCAATTAAAATCCTAATCTTTTAAACCTTACTAAATCTAAATCTTCAGGTGACAAATCCTGATGGATCTGCCATTGAAACCTGGAGATACTTGTAGCTACATCTTGTCCTCACGCTATCCCCATCCAAAAGGACCTAACTCTCTCCTTCTTCCTCTCCTCTCTTCCTCTGTTCAACCTGGAAGTTCCATCTACTCGCCCAGTGATTGACTCCTTTATTCATTAGGGCATGGTTCACAAGAACTCACCTAAGTACATGACTCATTCCTCATTCACAACCCCTCCCAGGAGAGCAGAATTAACATCAAAATACAAGCAACCCCAGGGCTATCCACAGCATTAACTCCTAGGTGTAAGGTGTACATATAGATCCTTGGACCTTAAGTCTTTTCTAGATCAAAGGCAGTATGATTTCGTTTCTCTGTCTGCCATCATTTTTGTGTATTACTACTACCTATAACTCTTTAGCTGCTGGTGCTGGTAGCACAGCTATTGCTACACTTAACTATGCTTACAAGGATATTTTAGGTTCTGCTGCTTTTGCCACTGTTGACAGTCTACAGCTTCTATCACCATTTCCTGATCACATTTCTATTTAAACTTTCTCTATCAATGTCAATAATGAAAAGTTGGTGAGAAAAAAGTACCTCGAGAGAAACAGATTAGTGCTCAAACTTCAGAAAGACAAGACAGAAAGGGTAATCCATAAATGATTCAAATAGCTTGAATCTGTAGAGCTAAATGGCAAGGTTCTACTCAAAATACAACCTTTTATAGAAATGAATGGTCAGGCTGGCACTAGTTTTAGTTCTTCTGATGGAACACCAAAAGAAATATTCCCTCTGGCTTAGATAGGAATGTCTGTAACTAGATGTCACAAAACTTCAGGGAAAGTCTTTGAAACAGATATAGCTAGAACAACTTTCTGAAGCAGCAGTTGTGTTTCAGCACATGCGGTTGAAGTCCATCATCTTCAAGAATCTACCATCTACACACATCTGCCAGCACACCAAGAATGAGAATAATGCAGCAGAAAAAGAGGTTCCTGGTCCTAAAGTCCCCAGACCAACTGCCATACAACACCATGTAGACACTATCAATGAAGAGTCAATTATTTGTAGTCCCCACTATCTTGGCTAAATTGAAGCAAAGCTATAGAAAGTGAAGAGAAAATAAGCATTAAAATGATCACTCTCAATAAGTGTCTGTCTTACATTTGGGGCCATTTTACATTTTATAGTGCTCCACTCTTGGCCAAATAATTGCAGGAAAGCATAAATAATTTTGTCCATCTCAGTGGTAAGGGAATAGGAATGGCAAATCTATGGTCATTCTTATAATCCCCTAGAGAAGAAACGTCAATAATTTGCATTTCTAAATTAAGTAGCAAACCATCCTTCTAGAGTACCACAGAGTAAAGTTTCATCTATAAAAACCATAAATCATTTATAATATATGTGTTTCCTAAACTTTATCTATGCTCACATATACATGTTCATAATGCATACATATATATTTGCTTCACTTCACCATGGTTGTGGTTAATATTTAATTGGGTGGGCTAGAGAAGTGGCTTAATTGATACAGTACTTGTAGGAAAAGCAGAGGGATTTGATTTTATATCTCTAGTATGCAAACAAAAACTAAGCAAGGCAGTATACATTTTTTATCTCAAATTAAAGATGAAGAGACAGATAAATCCTTGGCCTGGCGAGCTTACCCGAACCAGTAAGCTTTGTGTTTAGTGAGAGAATCTGTCTCAAAAACTAAGAGTAATGGAGGAAGACATATAAAATTTACCTCTAGAATCCATTTCATTCACATCCATACATGCACACTGTATCAGTAATGTTTTATCTAGAATCAAAGAACTTATGGGTAGTCTCTATATAGTAAGGCAATTTGTTGATCACTTACAGTCTATAGTCCAACTCTCCAACAATGGTCAGCAGCAGCTGTGAGTGAGAGTCCAAGGATCTAGCAGTTGCTCAGTCCCACAAGGCACATAGGCAATGAAGAGCCAATTTTCCTTCTTCCAATGTCCTTATATATGTTTCCAGTAGAAGGTGTGGCCCAGATTAAAGGTGCGTACCAGCAAACTGGATCTGGGACTTGCTTTGTCCCAGGCTGACTTTAACTTAGAAATCTATTTGTCTCAGTCTCCTGAGTTTAAAGATGTGTACTCCTTTGCCTGGGCCTAAGCTTTTTATGGCCACTATGCTTCCAGATCTCCATGCCGAGATCCAGGTCAGAAACATGTGTCTTCTAGCCTCAAAATCTGGTTCACTGGCAAGCCTTCTATTTCTGGACTGTGGTTCACTCCAAATATAGTCAAAATGACAATCAGGAATATCCACTACACACACACACACACACACACACACACACATATATATATATATACATATATATATATATATATCTCACACATACACACAAATGCCCCCATAGTATTTTCTTGTTAATATTTTTTTCTGTTAATTTTTTTTTAAGCTAGATCTCTACCCTTAAGGCAAAAGAAGTACAATTAGTTTCAGCACTTTAAAATGTTACTTTAAAATATTATTGCAGATTAGAACATTGCATACTTATAGCTACATGTATTTTCCAAAGTATGTTTTTAAAAATGATTTTGAGATAGTTATAGTTAAATATCATAACATTCTCCCTTATAAAACTGGTTGTTTAAACATAGAGTTCCTAACTCAGTACCCTGGAGGAGGGATTTGAGCATCGCCTGAGTTTCTCATGGAATCCATCTCATAGACTTATATTTTGCTATTAGTACTAAGGACTGGCAACACAGGTTTTTTTTGTTGTTGTTGTTGTTGGAAACACTGACCCAGGAAACCATACAGGCTGTTTATATTTTTATATACTATAAAGTGAAGTCTATTTTGCCTTTTGGAAGAATTTAAAATGACAGGTTAAGACAATAGCCTCCTGCTAGAAGTAGTGGTTGAAACCAAAAAGCTGTATAATGCAGGAGGCTATTGTCTTAATCTGTCATTTTAAATTCTTCCAAAAGGCAAATGCTCACAAAATTTCATAAATGCCTTTCCTAAGTTGATGAATAAAAAGAACACAATCAAGACCACCAGGCAATCTACTCTATAAACACCAGAGTATAGAATCACCATTCTGCCATCAACAAATAGCAGACTTCGATTCAAGTAAGGCCTGATACTATTGCCACTTTAACTACTTTTAGTGTATTTATTAAGTAATGCAGTTTGTACTTTTTTATTTTGTAACAGTTCGTGATTTTTTTTTTGTACAACAATGTATTTGTACAATATAGTAGTTCTCAGGTGATGGAACGAATGAATAAAATGTATACTTAAAAAGAAAAGAAGTAAGGACTAATATGTAATTATGGTTGGGTAGCCCAGAGCTTAATAGTCTTCTCTAAGATCCCAAAATGACCCACTTGAGGTAATTTAGAATATACTGCCTAGAGACATTAATTTAGAAACTGACTTCATTTTCTATGTAAAAATGTAGAGAATAGGTAATTGTATTTCATGAACTTTTTTTTTTTTTTTTTTTTTGCCAAAGACATAAATAGCTCAAGGATAACATTTCTTGGGCTATTCTCGGCTTTTGAATTATTGGAAAATTATGTAATATTGCAGATTGCAACTTGAACTGCTTGCCACAGATCTTCAAAAGCAATATGTTTGTTTTTGTTCAGTTGACAGTTGGATGAATAAGAAACATAAAATGCAATTATAGTCTCCAATTTCTGAGGAGTTGCTCAGTGACACATTGTGTACCAGACTAGGTTAAGTAGAAAAAGCCATATGCACATATATGCTTGGCCCATGGGGTGGCAATATTAGAAGATGTATCCCTGTTGAAGTAGGTGTGGTATTGTTGGAGTAGGTGTATCACTGTCAGTGTAGGCTTTAAGACCCTTATCCTAGCTGCTGGAAGCCAGTATTCTGCTAACAGTCTCCAGATGAAGACATAGAACTCTCAGCTCCTCCTTCACCTTGCCTGGCTGAATGTAGGCAGATGGGATATTCCCACCTTGATGATAATGGACTACTCTTCTGAACCTGTAAGCCAGCCCCAATTAAATGTTGTCCATTATAAAACTTGGTTTGGTCATAGTGTCTGCTCACAGCAGTAAAACCCTAACTAAGACATCATGTACATTTCAAATTCTAACATCTAGCTGAGCTAAGGCTAGAGATAGTGTAGTATTTGTGGGCTACTGCTAAGGCCATGGTGACAGGATAGTATGCTGTGAGCTTACTGGAGTAAAGATTAAGGTAAATTATTTATATCTTTTTAGAAATTAATTTTTACTATTTCTGTGTACACTATGATCATACTCTTATATATCCCTGCAGATTTACTGTACCCCAAGGTGATTCTTTTCCTGCATATAGATCCAAACGTTCTTTTCTTTGAAGATTTGCCTTAGAAACTTTGCAATTTCAAATTCTAACTCTGCATCTTCAAAATATAAATCTCCCAGCCTTGTGCCAAAACTGCAATCCCAAAATGTCTTTTTCTAGGACACAGAGGTCATCTTGTTGAAACACAGTCATCTGTAGAGACTGTATTACAACTCCCCAGTCTATGTAAAATGTTAGGGACAATTAGTAAATCCTCATTGTCTTCTTACACTGTGTATACTCATTCGCATTTTTCTCCAGTAATTTTCCATTACCTTGACCTAAGGCTGAAAACCTTCTATCATTTTGTTGCAATGGAATTAAATTCTGTCTTTGTACTCTCTTGCAAGCATCTTAAATAAAATCTCCCTTGTGTGTTTAGTTTCTTTAGTGCAATTTTTCTTTAGCAACTGAAGAATTTATACCATATAAACTGCAGTAAATACTGCCATCATAAAATTTGCAAGCCTGGACCCTGATATAGCTGTCTGGTATAAGATTATGCCAGTGTCTGGCAAATACAGAAGTGGATGCTCACAGTCATCTCTAGGATGGAACACAGGGCCCCCAATGTAGGAGCTAGAGAAAGTACCCAAGGAGCTGAGGGGGTCTGCAACCCTATAGGTAGAACAACAATATGAACTAACCAGTACCCCCAGAGCTTATTTCTCTAGCTGCATATGTATCAGAAGATGGCCTAGTTGGCCATCATTGGGAAGAGAGTCCTCTTGGTCTTGTAAACTTTATATTCCTCAGTACAGGGGAATGCCAGAGTCAAGAAGCACGAGTGTGCGGGTAGGGTGCAAGGTGGGGGGAGTGTATAGGGAACTTTCAGGATAGCATTTGAAATGTAAATGAAGAAAATATCTAATAAAATAAAATTAAACAAAAAAAGAAAATGTGAGAAACTGACAACTGAGGTAATAGAATTCTTTAAAGTACATGAAAACTGCACTCTTGTCCAAATCTAAAATGAGAACTAAAAACAGATTTAGTTATTAGAAATGTTGTGTGTCTAAAGTAATATTTTTATTTCTTCAAGACAATAATAAATAAGCCATTGATGATCCTATTTGCTAAGAAGAATAGTTAAATGTTTTAAAATTAATTATTAACATGACTTCAAAAAATGTGTTTCAGAGAGTTAAATTTTAAGACAAATGCATGTGGAAAGTTAATATTAAAATGTAAAGGCATTAATTACAACATACCACAAGCCACTAGTCCATGAGTGTTAATAAAAAGATACTAAGAGGCCATATTTTTAAAAGTAGAAATGTCAAGCAGATATAATATCAAGCTTTATGATTAAGTTATCTTAAAAATTGCTTTTAATAATATGTGATAAAGAATATATTTATACAGAACTACAAATATATGAACTATGCTGACTAGGACAGAGTCTAGTAGTCTTGAAATTAACAACAAAAGCCAGTTATAAGAAGAGGAACATTATGTTTCTGGTCAATAATTTACAAACACAGTTCAGAACACTGAGCATGAATATGTTTTTCCAGGAGTATGACATTTCACTTAACCAGCTTCTGAGAACATGAACCTGACAGATGACAAGATTACCTGCTGTATGTTAGACAGAGACATGTAGACATAGAATTTTGCAGGGCTTGATTTCTTAAGTAACATCTGCCCTCTACTTAGACAGCTTAATTTAAAAATATCTCCAATTTTGTTTTACCTATTTCTCCCAATATTAAATTTTGAAGCACCCTAGTCAGAACAAAATTATCTATTTCATATACACTAAAAATTAAGTATCAAAACAAAACCCTTAAATAGATGTTTTGTTTAAGGTCATTTGAAAAGCATGAAAATGGCCTTAAGCCTGTTAAAGATATTCTTAGTCATATCCTCAATAAAAGGTAATAAAAATATTTCATCGATCGAGTCCCAAATATGTCAGAATAACTTAAAATGATTATAAATTAATTATAATAATTAAAAATGCATTCCAGGAATCTGAGTTAGAAAACAGAAAACACTTTATATTAAGACATATCATTTTGAAATATTTCTAGATTTATATTGAACTGAATAATCTATGAGATCAGTAACTATTTTGAAGGTATTTTACAACTATTACTTGAAAATACTGGCATCTGGAACAGAAAGTTTGGAAGAGAGGGCAAATTTGTGAGTTCAGAAAAGAAATCCTCTTCAAATGTTTTGGTTATAATTAAGTATAAGGAGGAGAACACTGGGAGGCGGCGCCATCTTCGGCTCCAGACAACCGGCCACCTTCCTGGTGAGAGCACAGGGGTCCGCCCGGCCCAAGAGGTTTGTGCCTCAGGCCCTGGCAGGAGCCTCCGTGGCTCTGGGACTCCGCGGAGGGCAGGCTGCACAGGTGAGGGTGTGGAATACAGAGGCCAGCCGTTTCTGGCACAGGCGAGAGCTACAGAGCTTCTGAGGCGGCGCCATCTTCTGCTCCAGACAACTGGCCACCTTCCTGGCCAAAGCAACACAGCTTCTGGGAAAGATCCTCTTTTGGGCCTTCATCTTCAGCCAGGAGGAGGTCCAAACACCAGATAACTGTGCACCTTCCCTGAAAGAGGAGAGCTTGCCTGCAGAGACTGCTATGACCACTGAAACTCAGAGGAGAGAGCTAGTCCCCCATGTCTGCTGATAGAGGGTAACAAAATCAACAGAGGAACAATCTCTAAACAAAGACAACTATAACAACTAACTCCAGAGATTACCAGATGGCGAAAGGTAAACGTAAGAATCCTACTAACAGAAACCAGGACCACTCACCATCATCAGAACCCAGAACGCCCACTTCGCCCAGTCCAGGGCACCCTAACACACCTGAAAAGGTAGACCTGGATTTAAAAGCATATCTCATGATGATGGTAGAGGACATAAAGAAGGAATTTAATAACTCACTTAAAGAAATACAGGAGAACACTGCTAAAGAGTTACAAGTCCTTAAAGAAAAACAGGAAAACACAACCAAACAGGTAGAAGTCCTTATAGAAAAAGAGGAAAACACATCCAAATAGGTGATAGAAATGAACAAAACCATACTAGACCTAAAAAGGGAAGTAGATACAATAAAGAAAACCCAAAGTGAGGCAAGGCTGGAGATAGAAACCCTAGGAAAGAAATCTGGAACCATAGATGCCAGCATCAGCAACAGAATAAAGAGATGGAAGAGAGAATCTTAGGTGCAGAAGATTCCATAGAGAACATCGGCACAACAATCAAAGAAAATGGAAAATGCAAAAAGATCCTAACTCAAAACATCCAGGAAATCCAGGACACAATGAGAAGACCAAACCTACAGATAATAGGAGGATGAGAATGAAGATTTTCAACTCAAAGGACCAGCAAACATCTTCAACGAAATTATTGAAGAAAACTTCCCAAATCTAAAGAAAGAGATGCCCACGAACATACAAGAAACCTACAGAACTCCAAATAGACTGGACCAGAAAAGAAATTCCTCCCGACACATAATAATCAGAACATCAAATGCACTAAATAAAGATAGAATACTAAAAGCAGTAAGGGAAAAAGGTCAAGTAACATATAAAGACAAGCCTATCAGAATTACACCAGATTTTTCACCAGAGACTATGAAAGCCAGAAGAGCCTGGACAGATGTTATACAGACACTAAGAGAACACAAATTCCAGCCCAGGCTACTATACCCAGCCAAAATCTCAATTACCATAGATGGAGAAACCAAAGTATTCCACGACAAAACCAAATTCACACATTATCTCTCCACGAATCCAGCCCTTCAAAGGTTAATAACAGAAAAAAACCAATACAAGGACAGGAACCACGCCCTAGAAAAAACAAGAAGATCATCCCTCAACAAAACTAAAAGAAGACAGCCACAAGAACAGAATGCCAACTTTAACAACAAAAATAACAGGAAGCAACAATTACCTTTCCTTAATATCTCTTAATATCAATGGTGTCAACTCCCCAATAAAAAGACATAGACTAACAAACTGGCTACACAAACAAGACCCAACATTTTGCTGCTTACAGGAAACTCATCTCAGAGAAAAAGATAGACACTACCTCAGAATAAAAGGCTGGAAAACAATTTTCCAAGCAAATGGTATGAAGATACAAGCTGGAGTAGCCATCCTAATATCTGATAAGATTGACTTCCAACCCAAAGTCATCAAAAAAGACAAGGAGGGGCACTTCATACTCATCAAAGGTAAAATTCTCCAAGAGGAACTCTCAATTCTGAATATCTATGCTCCAAATACAAGGGCAGCCACATTCATTAAAGAATCTTTAGTAAAGCTCAAAGCACACATTGCACCTCACACAATAATAGTGGGAGACTTCAACACACCACTTTCACCATGGAAACAGAAACTAAACAGGGACACAGTGAAACTAACAGAAGTGATGAAACAAATGGACTTAACAGATATCTACAGAACATTTTATCCTAAAACCAAAGGATATACCTTCTTCTCAGCACCTCATGGTACCTTCTCTAAAATTGACCACATAATTGGTCACAAAACAAGCCTCAACATATGCAAAAATATTGAAATTGTCCCATGCATCCTATCAGATCACCATGGACTAAGGCTGATCTTCAATAACAAAATAAATAATAGAAAGCCAACATTCACGTGGAATCTGAACAACACTCTGCTCAATGATACCTTGGTTAAGGAAGGAATAAAGAAAGAAATTAAGGACTTTTTGGAGTTTAATGAAAATGAAGCCACAACATACCCAAACTTATGTGACACAATGAAAGCATTCCTAAGAGGGAAACTCATAGCGCTGAGTGCCTCCAAGAAGAAACGGGAGACAGCACATACTAGCAGCTTGACAACACACCTAAAACCTCTAGAAGAAAAGGAAGCAAATTCACCCAAGAGGAGTAGAAGGCAGGAAATAATCAAACTCAGGGGTGAAATCAACCAAGTGGAAACAAGAAGAACTATTCAAAGAATTAACCAAACGAGGAGTTGGTTCTTTGAGAAAATAAACACGATAGATAAACCCTTAGCTAGACTCACTAGAGGGCACAGGGACAAAATCCTAATTAACAAAATCAGAAATGAAAAGGGAGACCTAACAACAGATCCTGAAGAAATCCAAAACAAAATCAGATCCTTCTACAAAAGGCTATAATCAACAAAACTGGAAAACCTGGACGAAATGGACAAATTTCTGGACAGATACCAGGAACCAAAGTTGAATCAGGATCAAGTTGACCATCTAAACAGTCCCATATCCCCTAAAGAAATAGAAGCAGTTATTAATAGTCTCCTAGCCAAAAAAAGCCCGGGCCCTGATGGGTTTAGTGCAGAGTTCTATCAGACCTTCAAAGAAGACCTAATTCCAGTTCTTCACAAACTATTCCACAAAATAGAAATGGAAGGTACTCTACCCAACTCATTCTATGAAGCCACAATTACTTGATACCTAAACCACAAAAAGACCCAACAAAGATAGAGAACTTCAGACCAATTTCCCTTATGAATATCGATGCAAAAATCCTCAATAAAGTTCTTGCTAACCGAATCCAAGAACACATCAAAACAATCATCCATCCTGACCCAGTAGGTTTCATCCCAGGGATGCAGGGATGGTTTAATATACGGAAATCCATCAACGTAATATAGTATATAAACAAACTCAAAGACAAAAACCACATGATCATCTCCTTAGATGCTGAGAAAGGATTTGACAAAATCCAACACCCATTCATGATAAAAGTCTTGGAAACATCAGGAATTCAAGGCCCATACCTAAACATGATAAAAGCAATCTACAGCAAAACAATAGCCAATATCAAAGTAAATGGTGAAAAGCTGGAAGCAATCCCACTAAAATCAGGGACTAAACAAGGCTGTCCACTCTCGCCCTACCTATTCAACATTGTACTTGAAGTCCTAGCCAGAGCAATTAGACAACAAAAGGAGATCAAGGGGATACAAATTGGAAAGGAAGAAGTCAAAATATCACTTTTTGCAGATGATATGATAGTATATATAAGTGACCCTAAAAATTACACCAGAGAACTCCTAAGCCTGATAAACAGCTTCAATGAAGTAGCTGGATATAAAATTAACTCACACAAGTCAATTGCCTTTCTGTATACAAAGGATAAACAGGCTGAGAAAGAAATTAGGGAAACAACACCTTTCTCAATAGTCACAAATAATATAAAATATCTTGGCGTGACTCTAACTAAGGAAGTGAAAGATCTGTATGATAAGAACTTCAAGTCTCTAAAGAAAGAAATTAAAGAAGATCTCAGAAGATGGAAAGATCTCCCATGCTCATGGATTGGCAGGATCAACATTGTAAAAATGGCTATCTTGCCAAAAGCAATCTACAGATTCAATGCAATCCCCATCAAAATTCCAACTCAATTCTTCAAAGAATTAGAAAGGGCAATCGGCAGATTCATCTGGAATAACAAAAAACCGAGGATAGCAAAAACTCTTCTCAAGAATAAAAGAATCTCTGGTGGAATCACCATGCCTGACCTAAAACTGTACTACAGAGCAATTGTGATCAAAACTACATGGTACTGGTATAGTGACAGACAAGTAGACCAATGGAACAGAATTGAAGACCCAGAGATGAACCCACACACCTATGGTCACTTGATCTTTGACAAGGGAGCTAAAACCATCCAGTGGAAAAAAGACATCATTTTCAACAAAAGGGGAACACTCCTCCATTGTTGGTGGGATTGTAAGCTTGTACAACCAACCTGGAAATCAGTCTGGTGGTTCTTCAGAAAATTGGACATAGTATTACCAGAGGATCCCACAATACCTCTCCTGGGCATATATCCAGAAGATCCCAACCGGTAAGAAGAACACATGCTCCACAATGTTCATAGCAGCCTTGTTTATAATAGCCAGAAGCTGGAAAGAACCCAGATGCCCCTCAACAGAGGAATGGATACAGAAAATGTGGTACATTTACACAATGGAATACTACTCAGCTATTAAAAAATGAATTTATGAAATTTTTAGGCAAATGGATGGACCTGGAGGGTATCATCCTGAGTGAAGTAACCAAATCACAAAGGAACTCGCACAATATGTACTCACTGATAAGTGGAAAATAGCCCAGAAACTTAGGATACCCAAGATATAAGATACAACTTGCCAAACACATGAAATTCAAGAAGAACGAAGACCAAAGTGTGGACACTTTACCCTTTCTTAGAAATGGGAACAAAACACCCATAGAAGGAGTTACAGAGACAAAATTTGGAGCTGTGACGAAAGGATGGACCATCTAGTGATTGCCATATGCAGAGATCCATCCCATAATCAGCTTCCAAATGCTGACACCATTGCATACACTAGCAAGATTTTGCTGAAAGGACCCAGTTATAGCTCTCTCTTGTGAGACTATGCTGGGGCCTAGCAAACACAGAAGTGGATGATCACAGTCAGCTATTGGATGGGTCACACGGCCCCTAATGGAGGAGCTAGAGAAATTACCCAAGGAGCTAAAGGGAACTGCAACCCTATAGGTGGAACAACAATATGAACTAACCAGTACCTGGGAGCTCTTGTCTTTAGCTGCATATGTATCAAAAGATGGCCTAGTCGGCCATCACTGCAAAGAGAGGCCTATTGGACTTGCAAACTTTATATGCCCCAGTACAGGGGAATGCCAGGGCTAAAAAGGGGGAGTGGGTGGGTAGGGGATTGGGGTGGTGCATATGGGGAACCTTTGTAAATGAGGAAATTACCTAATTAAAAAAATTAAGTATAAGAAATATAAAAATCATTATTTTTTAAAATATTTTTATTACGTATTTTCCTCAATTACATTTCCAATGCTATCCCAAAAGTCCCCCATTCCCTCCCCCCCCCCTCCCCTACCCACCCATTCCCACTTTTTGGCCCTGGCATTCCCCTGTACTGGGGCATATAAAGTTTGCCTGTCCAATGGGCCTCTCTTTCCAATGATGGCTGACTAGGCCATCTTTTGATACGTATGCAGCTAGAGTCAAGAGCTCCAGGGTACTGGTTAGTTCATAGTGTTGTTGCACGAACAGGGTTGCAGATCTCTTTAGCTCCTTGGATACTTTCTCTAGCTCCTCCATTGGGGACCCTGTGATCCAGCCAATAGCTGACTGTGATCATCCTGAGTGAGGTAACACAATCACAAAAGAGCTCAAATGATATGTACTCACTGATAAGTTGATATTAGCCCAGAAACTTAGTATACCCGAGATATAAGATACAATTTGCAAAACACATGAAACTTAAGAAGAACGAAGACCAAAATGTGGACACTTTGCCCCTTCTTAGAATTGGAAACAATCACCCATGGAACGAGTTACAAAGAAAAAGTTTGGTTCTGAGACAAAAGGATGGACCATCTAGAGACTGTCATATCCAGGGATCCATCCCATAATTAGCCTCCAAATGATGACACCATTGCATACATTAGCAAGCGTTTGCTGAAAGGACCCTGATATAGCTGTCTCTTGTGAGACTAGGCCGGGGGCTGCAAACACATAAGTGGATCATTAATTTTTTTGATGCCACACCCACTCCAGTAGTGACTGCCTGACAGGCCCAAAAGCTTGGATGCAGTCCTGAGTCAAAAAGTTCACAGAAACTTATTCTCCTGGAACCTTGGCATCCTGTAAAACGAAATGTTCCCAATCTGTCCTTGCTTTTGTCAGTGAATGGATCAGTGTGCTTTCCTTCAATATTGTTTTATTAAAAGTGCCTGTAAGGATTGATTTTAACATATAGCTAAGTGAGATTAGTCTCCAGCAGTGTTCTAATATCCCAGGAAATTATTGAGCCAAACTTAGGCTTTAATCTTTGTAAGAATGTTACTCATTCAGATTAAAAGCCTCAAGTGTTGACAGAGAGACAGAGAAAGATCAGATATTACGATTTACTTGTATAGAACTAGAAATCTCAGGGCTAGTCTGCAAAGTATACTTAGAACAACAGCCAAGTCACTCCCGGACACAGGAATTTACAATGGCCTAAGGGGAAGTGAACTATACAATAGACTATAATTGGAACTATGGCAATGGCATGAAGCCCTTGCCCCTGGCTGCTAAGAATAAGCTGACCTTAGGTGGGGCTGCTTTTGAGCTCAGTTGTTAACATTGATATTTACCCCAGTTGGTTCCTGTTAGCTTTTATTTCTGCATTCCTCTGTTTTGTTGTTAAAATCCTTTTGCATCAGGTAACTTTATTATAACTTGGATAACCTTAATATAAGTCTGATGCTCATGTTGAGAAATTACATTCAGATTAATACTCCTTTGTGTTAGCATCTGTTTGTCACTTTTCACTGACTCCCTGCCCACCTGTACTGGGATCCTGATTCTCCTGTGGGTTGAGGGGCTGACTGAGGCCAATCCACAGCAATTTGATTTATTGGCTTTAATATGTAAGTCTTGGTATGTGATAATATATGAGGTTAGATTACATATTTCATTGCCCAATAAGTTCTAATTTTGAAAGGGCAAATGTTATTTGAAATTATCAAGTTATAATTAAAATGGAAACATTTTCTTTATTTGTAATCTTAAGATGTTACTTGGATTTTTTTCCAAATAAAATAAAAATATAGGGTGATATGACCAATGTTTTCTCAATATCCTGATTATTATTTAAGCCATAAGAAAAGTGGAAGACTATGTAATCATTATTAAATTTCAATGCAAAATAGTGCTGCATAGCTAGTATTAATCTATCTATATTTAAATGTTCCATTTGATTTTACATAGATTGTAATTAAAATGGCATTACAGTTACTATACACTTATGGAACATACAATGCTTAGAGGAATGACAACAGGATGATGTTTTAATCAACTTAAGAATATTTGGAGTCCATACAATTGTATTGTGATCTGTGAGCAAAGGTCAAATACTGTATTTTTTTTAAAAAGAAAAATTTTTGTATTTGTTGGCATTTGTTTTCCTGTAAGTATTATCATTATTTTTATTCATTCAAACTATAAGTTGCTTTCTTTTAAACATTTTCTTATATAATTTCTCCATTCCAATCTATTTAGATGTTGTTTTATAAAAGTAATACATGCAATGTTAGATTAAAATTTGAATTAACTTTTCTTTAATATATACATTTATTGACTGATTGATTTATTGATTATTGATTTATTTATTGAGACAGATTCTTGCTGTGTATCCTTGGCTGATTTAAAGTTAAAACTGACCTTTATCTCATAGAAATATACTTCCCAAATTTTAGAATTTCAAGTGTGTACCACCATACCCAGCTATTTTATAAGTAAGAGTATATTTTTTTCATATATGTGTATGCAACAAATTGGTGTTGGTTGCTCATAATAGGTCAGAGAGAATAGGCTATACCTATTGGAACTATACTTGGAGTGGAACTGAAGTTTGGGATCGTTGTCACTTACGATGTTGATGTTGGGAGCCATTCCTGTTTCCTCAGTATGTGTCTTCACAATTGAGTCATCAGTCCAGCACTTAAACTAGTTTTGAGAGGTACCATAAAATAAGTACACTTATGCAGGTTTCTCAATGAATAATTCTATATTTACCACATTTCCAACTATATTTTCATTCTGTATCACTAATGTTCATACTTCATTTTGAGCATTAGAGTATTAAGCTCATTTTGATGATAGTCCACTTTCACATATACCATAAAGTCAACAAGACCTACAAATTTCTAACAATAGAATATTTCTTGAGTGTTTCCAGTTATTCAATCACTATAAAAAAGTGTTGTACTAATTTTTGGTAAATGAAAGTACTAAATCATAATTCTATATGTACTTGGTAATAAATTTGACTAATACTTTAAGATATACATGTGATAAAAAATAACACAGAATAATCACCTAGGTAAAGGAGTAGGTTTTATTAAAAATAATTATAGTATATCATTTTTGAGTATAGTTGAGATTTTCTTCAGATTTCAGTCATCTATAGCTTTTCTACTTTATTTTTGCCTAAAATAGACTGCTAGATTCCAGCTGTAATACTATTCCATTGAAAAATTTAGAATCAGAAAGACCTAGAACTCAATAAGACTTAAGTTTCTACAAAACTATCATTTTCATAAATTTTAGCTATGAATCTCTAGACAGAATGTAGAAATCAATGCTCCTGAAAAGAGCCAATAAATGAACAAATGTTGTAAGACTATGAATGGAGAGTTCTCTGATTTGTATCAAACTATCTTAGGAAACAAAGTTACCATTTTTGATAAACAATAACTCATTGATGCTGCAGAATAAATTGCACACATCTCCAAAGAGCAGGTGATTATTTTTCTGACTGGCAGAATGAAGATCCTGATCTTGGCAACAGGACAACATACATTAATGGAGGTAGCCTACAAAATGAAGAACAAGTAAGTGAAATGCTAAGTTTGTTGCACAATGCTTCCTGAAATTTTTAGTATTAAATCACACTGGCAGTTGAAGGGGTTTAGTGAAGCCAGCAAAGTCACGAGAAATAATCCTTTGCAAAAATGGAATCATTTACACCTAAAGTATTAACACTAAAATAAAAAAAAAATTAAAATAAATTTTAGGGACTATAACCAAATCTCCATGTATTGGTAGACACGTACTCCCTTCATAATCTAAAAATTTCTGACATAAAAATGAAAGGCAACATGGGAGATAAAAAAAATTGTAGACAAAATCTATAAGCAACTATTAACTCTGTCTTAGTCAGTGTTCTACTGCTGGGATGAAACACCATGACCACAGTAACTTTTATAGAGGAAAGCATTTAATTGAGGTTTGCTTACAGTGATAGAGATTTAGGCCATTGTCAACATTGTTGGAAGTATGGCATCATGCAGCCAAACATTGTATTAGAGAAAGAACTAAGTATTCTACATCTGGACCCATAGAGTAGGGAAAGACAGCCATTGGCTTGGCTTCAGCTTTTTAAACCTCAAAGCTCACTCAAGTGAGACACACCCTCCAACAATGACACACCTGATAGCTCTTTCAAATAGAGCCATTCTCTAAGCTTTCAAATATACAAACCTAAAGGAACCATTCTTACTCAAACCACCACGAACTACTAAGCAAAGGAGAATTAACCACTCTCAGGGATGAGACTCCTCTTGGTTATACAATGCAGAGTGGTCAAACTTCAAACCATTTAAACACAAACAATAAATAGACTCAGATGGTTGTATATACACATATATGCCCATATACATACATATATATATATAAAATCAAAGAATAATAGGCTAATAACTTGAGAGATAGGGTTTCCAAGGAGAGTACCAATGTAAGTCATGTAATTTTGTTTCAAACAAAAACACTTCAATTGAGCAAAATACTAACATCATTATTTAATATTTTTTATTTTTTAAGAATTTTACAGGTTATTTTACTCTACTACATAATTTTAAGAAGCACCAGCACCCCTCCAGAAGTTATTGGTGCCATTCTCTCTATGAAGTCCCTAAAAGTGGAGCTCAACTACCCAATGTAAAAGCTCAAATATATGTGTGTCCTTATGGAAGGATGCTTCATCATATGTTCTTTCATGTGCTTGTTGTAGCAGAACATCCTTGCACCTGTGCTTCAGTGAAATATTTCTTTGCCTGTTTGCCACAGCAAAATACCATCCAACACAACTGACTTCCCAAAGAACCGTCAAGTTTCCACTTTACTTAGTACTAAATGAGATGTCTTCATCAAACGGATTCTCTCAAGGGTGATGATACTATATGGACTAAGAGGCAGAAAGACTGTAAGAGTCAAAGTGGACAGATGATTCCATGGAAACAATGCCTTTCAGATCCAATAGGACTGATGCACATATGAATTCAGAGACTATGGTAGCACCCACGGTTTCAATCCAGATGGAGGTCCTAGTTCTTAGAGGAGTAAGTGCATCTGAGTTCTCTAACCAAGAAACTATGTGCAATTGATATCCACATGCAAAGCAAAGACATATTTTTTTCCAATGGAACGTCAGTGTGTAAATTAGCCATACTAAAGCATATGTCCCATGCATACCAGTAGATGGTTAACACAAAGCAAACTCAAGAGTATTCATGTATACATTTTGTCTCATATTGCTTTGCTTGGACATTTTTTTGTTTGTTGTTTTGCTTATATGCATTAGTTCTAGTGTATATTTATGTGGTATGTGTGATTCTTTTTTCCCTTTGCTATTTTTAAATTCTGACTTGTTTGTCTTCTTGTTGTTATTTGCCTTTATGAAGAGAAAGTGAATGAAAGGCTGTCAAGTAGGTGGAGAGGCAAGTGGAAAGTATTAGCGATGAGTCAGTGGAGGGAAACTATGATCAGAATATACTGTATGATCAAAATTTTCCAAAAAATATGTATGAGGAAAAAATAAATTTATGTTGAAAACAAACAGATGGTGAATTGCTGTATGTCAAATAAATTATATAAGCAGTCAGTGTGCTTATACATGGAATATGAGTCCACTAGATAATTATCCACTTAATCTGGCTGAGAACTTGTGAGGAATAGATGTTTCCATAAGAATATTTTGTCATGTTTACCTGTAGATTTTCCATGGAATTTTAATAACTTCATCTAGTTTATGTCTTCTCATAAAAATTCTGCTAATGACAAAGAGAGGACTAAGCAATCATGCAGCCTAAAAATCCCAAAGATTAATGGTTAAAATTTGGATAATACATAATAAATAACAATAAACCCTTCACTCCCTTCACTACTATATACCTCAATTATACCTGAAAGAGGACAGGCTTTAGCCTATATAATAAAAACACTGCATTTCAAAAGAGCAATATCTTTTAGTGGGTTCCTAAAACCAATAGATATTTTTTCTTTTTTGTAATGGTAATCTAACAGCTTAAAAGAAAGGCTGGTACCTTAGCTAAAAGTTGGGTTATGGCATGTTGACATACTGTTCTAGAATATATATTTGTCAGAAGACTTATTTAAATTATCAGTGAATCATGTGCATTAATGCTGGTAATGGTGAAAAGAATACACTCAACGTGTACATTAAATATATTATCATACTAAGCACTTGACACATTACCAATTGCAGGCCCTGTAGGATAATCCATAAATCGATGTCATCTTTACCTATTTCCTTACCACTGAACCCTCACCTGAAGGTAGTATAATTTCATACTCTGCAGTAAACAGGAAAAAAAAAAAGATACACAATTTACCCTTCACTTTTGTGGCCTTCTGTCTTAGTTAAGATTCTCTTGCTGACAAGAACCATCATGACCACAGAAATTCTTATAATGGAATACATTTAACCAGAGCAGGCTTATAATTCAAGGTAAAGTCCATTATCATCATGATAGGATCCATGGAAGTAGGGAGATATGGTATTGGAGAGGTAGGTACCTGGGAGCTCTACATCTGGATTAGCAGGTAGCAGGAAGTAAGAATGACACGGGGCCTGGCTTGAGCATCTGAAATTTCAAACCTTTTCCTTGATGAGACACATCTTTGAACATGACCATAGCTGCCACTTCATAAGAGCTGATGGAGGCCATTTTATGGAGGATCTTATATTTGGATTCTTGGTTCTCAGTTGATGGAACTTTTTCTAAAGGATTATGAGATGTTGATGTCTTCTAGGTAGAGAATATGTCTCACTGGAGAGAGTCAACTTTGTATTTCAAAAAAAAAAAAAATATGTACCTCCTTACTTGAGAAAGATGTGAGTTACCAGATGTTCCTGCCTCTGTGTCATGCTCTGCAAATGGACTCTAGCAATCTGAAATTGTAAGCACAATTACTCCTTCTTTTATAAGTTGTCATGGTTTCCAATCAAAACAATAAAAAATAAACTAAGATACTTTCAATTCACTTTCTTTATATTTTCTTCCCGTCTTTTCAAAATTGTAATAGAATTCAAGCTCCTTTAGAAATAGTAAATATTAACTCAAACAAGTTTGACAATGTTCAGGAATATCTTGGAAAAGAATTAGTGATGATTAAGAATAGATGATTAAATATTGTCAAGTTGACCATAACCTTGAAGAAATAAGAAAATCTAAATTAAAATGAATTATCTAATTTTTAAAAAAAATTTTATTATATATTTTCTTCATTTACATTTCTAATGCTATCCACAAAACCCCCTATATCCCTGCTCCCCAAAACAATGACTCCTGCATCCTGGCCCTAGCATTCCCCTGTACTGAGGAATGTGATCTTCTCAACACCAAGGGCCTCTCCTCCCATTGATGGCCAACTAGGGCATCCTCTGCTACATATGCAATTAGAGACACAGGTCTGGGGGTACTGGTTAGTTCATATTGTAATTCCTCCAATAGGGTTGCAGAAACCTTTAGCTCCTAGGGTACTTTCTCTAGCTCCTCCATTGGGGGTCCTGTGTTCCATCCAATAGCTGATTGTGAGCATCCACTTCTATATTTGCCAGTCACTGGCATAGCCTCAAAGAGAGAGCTATATCAAGGTCCTGTAAGCAAAATCTTTATAGCATGTGCAATAGTGTCTGCATTTGGTAGTTGATTATGGGATGGATCCCCTGGTGGGGCAGTCTCTGGATGGACCTTCCTTCCATCTCAGCTCTGAACGTTGTCTGTGTAACTCCTTTCATGGGTATTTTGTTCCCCATTCTAAGATAGAATGAAGTATCCACACTTTGATCTTCCTTCTTCTTGAGTTTCATGTGTTTTGCAAATTGTATCTTGGATAATCTAAGTTTCTGGGTTAATATCTGCTTATCAGTGAGTGCATATCATGTGGTTTTTTGTTTTTTGTTTTTTGTTTTTTTTTTTTTTTTGTGATTGAGTTACCTCACTTAGGATAGTATCCTCCAGATCCATTCATGTGCCTAAGAATTTAATGAATTAATTGTTTTTAGTTGCTGTAAATATACCATATTTTCTGTATCCATTCCTCTGTTGAGGGACATCTGGGTTCTTTCCAAATTCTAGCTGTTATAAATAAGGCTGCTATGAACATAGTGGAGCATGTGTCCTTATTACAAGTTGGAACATCTTCTAGGTATATGTCCAGAAGATGTATTGCTGGATCTTTTGGTAGTACTATGTCAAAATTTCTGAGGAACCACCAGACTGATTTTCAGAGTGGTTGTGCCAGCTTGCAATCCCACCAACAATAGAGAAGTGTTTCTCTTTCTCCAAATCCTCGCCAGCATCAACTATCACCTAAATTTTTTATCTTAGACATTCTGACTAGTATGAGGCTGACTCTCAGGATAGTTTTGATGTACATTTCCCTGATGATTAAGGATGTTGAACATTTTTTTCAGGTGCTTCTCAGCCCTTCAGTAATCCTCAGTTGAGAACTCTTTGTTTAGTTCTGTACCCCATTTTTGATAGGGTTATTTCATTTTCTGGAGTCCATCTTCTTGAGTTATAAATATATATTGGATATTAGTCCCCTATCTGATTTAGGATTTGTAAAGATGCTTCCCCAATCTGTTGGTGGCCTTTTTGTCTTATTGACAGTGTCTTTTGCCTTACAGAAGCTTTGCAATTTTATGAGGTCCCATTTGTGGATTCTTGATTTTACAGCACAAGCCATTGCTTCTCTGTTCAGGAATTTTTCACCTGTGCCCATATCTTCAAAGCTATTCCCTACATTCTCCTCTATAAGTTTCAGTGTCTCCGGTTTAATGTGGGGTTCCTTAATCCACTTAGACTTGAGCTTTGTATAAGGAGATAAGCATAGATCCATTTGCATTGTTCTACATGATAATCACCAGTTGTGCCATCACCATTTGTTGAAAATGCTGTCTTTTTTCCACTGAATGATTTTGGCTCCCTTATCAAAGATCAAGTGACTATAGGTGTGTTGGTTCATTTCTGAGTCTTCAATTCTATTCCATTGGTCTACCTGTCTCTAGGTGAACAAGTACCATGCAGTTTTTATGACAATTGCTCTATAGTACAGCTTGAGGCCAGGCCTGGTGATTCTATCAGGGATTCTTTATCATTTGAATAGTTTTGGCTATCTTAGGTTTTTTGTTATTCCAGATGAATTTTCAAATTGCCCTTTCCAACTCTGTGAGGATTTGAGTTAGAATTTTGATGGGGATTTCATTGAATCTGCAGATTGCTTTTGGAGTCCATCATGACTACATGATTCCTGTCAAGCCGTGAGGATGGGTGATCTTTCCATCTTCTGAGATCTTTGATTTCTTTTTTCAGAAACTTGATGTTCTTATCATAAATACCTTTCACTTCCTTAATTGGAGTCACACCAAGGTATTTAATATTATGTGTGACTAATGTGAAGGTGTTGTTTCCTTAATTTCTTTGTCAGCCAACTTATCTTTTGTGTAGAGAAAGGCCATTGACTTGTTTGAGTTAATTTTATATCCAGCTACTTTACTGAAGTTGTTTATCAGGTTTAGGGGTTCTCTGGTGGAAGTTTTAGGGTCACTCATATATAATATCATATCATCTGCAAATAGTGTTATTTTGACTTCTTCCATTCCAATTTGTATCCCCTTGATTTCCGTTTGTTGTCTAATTGCTCTGCCTAGGATTTCGAGTACTATATTCAATAGGTAGTGAGAAAGTGGGCAGCCTTATTTAGTCCCTGATTTAGTGGGATTGCTTCAAGTTTTTCTCCATTTAGTTTGATGTTGGCAACTGTTTTGCTTTATATTTTTTTGTTATGTTTCGGTATTGGCCTTGAATTATTGATTTTCCTAAGACTTTTATCATGAATGTGTGTTGGATTTTGTCATATGCTTTCTCAGCATCTAATGAGATGATCATGTGTTTTTTGTCTTTGAGTTTGTTTATATAGTAGATTATGTTGGTGTATTTCTGTATATTAAAATTTCCCTGCATCGCTGGGATGAAGCCTAGTTGCTCATGATGGATGATTGTTTTGATGTGTTCTTGGATTCGGTTAGCAAGTATTTTATTGACTATTTTTTCATTGATATTCATAAGGGAAATTGGTCTGAAATTCTCTTTCTTTGTTGGGTCTTTGTGTGGTTTAGATATCAGAGTAATTGTGGCTTCATAGAATGAATTGGGTAGAGTACCTTCTATTTCTGTTTTGTGAAATAGCTTGACAATAATTGGAAATAGGTATTCTTTGAATGTCTAATAGAACTCTACATGAAACCTATCTCATCCTGGGCTTTTTTTTGGTTGGGAGACTATCAATGACTGCTTCTATTTCTTTAGTGGATATAGGATTGTTTATGTCATTAATCTGATCCTGATTTAACTTTGGTACCTGGTATCTGTCTAGAAATTTGTCCATTTCATCCAGGTTTTCCAGTATTGGTGATTATAGCCTTTTGTAGTAGGATCTGATGATGTTTTGGATTTCCTCATTTTCTGTTGTTATGTCTCTCTTTTCATTTCTGATTTTTTTTAAATTAGGATACTGTCCTTGTTCCTTATATTTAGTCTGGCTAATGGTTTATCTATCCTGTTGATTTTCTCAAAGAACCAGCTCCTGGTTTGGTTGATTATTTGAATAGTTCTTTTTGTTTCCACTTGGTTGATTTCAGTCCTGAGTTTAATTATTTCCTGCTTTCTACTCCTCTTGGGTTAATTTGCTTCCTTTTGTTCTAGAACTTTTAGGTGTACTGTCAAGCTGCTAGTGTATTCTCTCTTTATTTTCTTTTTGGAGACACTCAGAGCTATGAGTTTTACTTGTAGGAATGCTTTCTTTGTGTTCTATAAGTTTGGGTATGTGGTTTAATTTTTATTAAACTCTAAAATATCTTTAATCTATTTTTTAATTCTTCCTTGACCAAGGTATCATTGAATAGAGTGTTCTTCAGCTTCCACGTGAATGTCGACTTTCTATTATTTATGTTGTTTTTGAAGCCTTAGTTTGTGGTGATCTGATAGGATGCATGGTACAATTTCAATATTTTTGTATCTGTTGAGGCCTGTTTTTTGAACATTTGTATGTATGGTCAGTTTTGGAGAAGGTGCCATGATGTGGTGAAACTAAGGTATACCCTTTTGTTTTATGATATAATGTTCTCTAGATATCTGCTAAATCCATTTTTATCATAACTTCTATTAGTTTCAATGTGTCTCGGTTTAGTTTCTCTTTCCAGGAACTGTCCATTCATGAGAGTGAAGTGTTGAAATCTCCCACTATTATGTTGTGAGGTGCGGCCTTCTGTTTACTCTCCTCTAGTCAGGGTGATATCTTTCTTCTTCTTACCTAGCCGATTCCTTATCTAACTCAGCCTCCTCTTCTGAATCAAGAGTTTCTTTATCAGAAGTATCATGACTGGAGCTGTCCAAACTGTCGAGGTTCAGTGCTTCTAGCTCCTCCAAAGGATAAAGTCCACTCCCCCCTTTTTTTATTGGGTCAAGAGGGACATCAGGCTCCTTTGGGTTTGACGCTCCCTTACTGGGAGGGTGCTTCTCCTTCCTTTCCTTCCTTGGGACAATCTTTTTCTTGCATGCGCCCAACCTCTCACTGCGTTCGGTTTCTGACATGCTGTCCTGAACTCTCTCGAGAGTGACCTGTCTCTCACTCACGGCCTCCTTACAATTTTCATCCTCTAAGCAGTTCTTAACAAGTTTCCATATGGCCTTAGTGTGGGGAGCGGGTGTGGCGGCAGTCCCAAAGGCACCAGGGACTGCAGCTAAGTCATATGACTTGCACCTGACTTCCTCATATAAGACACAAACATCTTGAGAGCTGCACAGGTGTACCAGGATACAGGTGAATCCAATTTGATGGAGATATGCCCCTGCTGCCCTGATTAGCTGAAGCTGCGTGCCTGGTGAGGTGGCGTGGCCTGCTGTGCGTGGATGGGAACTGAGAGTATAAAAGAGTGAGAGGCCCAGGGTTCGGGGGAGATATAAAAACAAGGGAGATATAAAAACAAGGCGATATATAAACAAGGGAGATATAAACAAGGGAGATATAAAAACAGGGGAGATATAAAAACAAGGGAGAGATATAAACAAGGGAGATATAAACAAGGGAGATATATGGAGAAAGAAGAAACAGGACTGAATAAATGTGTGCAGAAGGATCCTGTAGCAGCGTCGTTCTTCCTGGCCAGTTGAGCGCGCGCAAGACCTTAGTCCCCAGTCTCAAGTCTCTGTCCGCTTGGTGGCGATCAAGGTCTTTCCCTAATTTGTTCCATGATGCAATAGTAAGGGAACCCCACTCTGTCCACTTCCTTCACAAAACTTCTTAGGATCTTGGTTCCAATTTTTATGCCACATCGCCCTAGAACGGCCTCAAGTGTAGGAATGACTGATTGTGATGATCCCATAGCGACTGCAGCTTATCTATGTCAGTCTTACAACCGCCGAGAAAATGAAAGTAAACACACCATGCCTGCGGCTTATCTGCGTCTGTCTTATGGGCAGCGACTTACACACAATGAGGCCCACACACCATTCCTTTATCTACAGGAGGTTTATGGTGGAGTCCCAGAGGGTGTTGCCGCTCATATACCTAGGACTTACAGACACCGACTGGGTCAACAAAAACCACCGTGGAAACAGATGACTAAGAGAATCAGGACGAGGACGACAAACATCACAGCAAAGATCAGGCTGAACCGTTCAGAAACAGACATGCCTCTCCTAACTTACCTCCCTGCAGTTCTGAATCCTCCTTGTATCCAAGGGGTCTTGTTAGGTGCTAAGGATGTTGAAGTCTATCCCGGGTTTTCAGCACCAGATGATGTCCCGCGCTACCTCCCGCCAGCAGGATTAACAGGGCACACAGGATTCTTCTGCAGTAAAGCTTTAATGTGTCTTGAGAGGGAGAGCATCAGCTTACAGAGTGAAGACCCTGAATGGCAAAACCCCGTCCCTTTTAAGGAGAATTATCCTCAGTCTCGGATGTGTCGCTCCCTGATTGGCTGCAGCCCATCCGCCAAGTTGTCGTCACAGGGAAGGCAGAGCACATGGAGTGGAAAACTACCCCGGCACATGCTCAGATTACTTGTTTACTACTTAGAACACAGGATGTCAGCACCATCTTGTAATGGTGAATGTGAGGGCGGCTCCTCACAGAACAACAATATGAACTAACCAGTACCCCCTGGAGCTTGTGTCTCTAGCTGCATATGTATCAGAAGATGGCCTAGTCAGCCATCAGTGGAAAGAGAGGCCCATTGGTCATACAAACTTTATATGCCTCAGTACAGGGGAAGGACAGGGCCAAGAAGTGGGAGTGGGTGGTTGGGGGAGTGGGTGGGGGAGCATGTGGGGGACTTTTGGATAGCATTGGAAATGTATATGAAATATATACCCAATTAAAAAATTTAAAAAAAAAGAAAGAAAGAATTGATTCCATGAATCTGTCCTAAAATGCTACATATAGCCTAAGGCATGCATGTACCTCATGTCAAGCCTTACCAAAAAAAGTAATGTTAAAAATTTTGAAAAATAATTATATGTTCCACATAGAAAAAGCTATACTGAAAACAAAACAAAACAAAAACAAAAATACAAGGAAAAAGCAGAGCTAAGTTTCAATATATCAATTTAAATTTACAATTTAAATTTTAAGGTATAGTTTCTTATATTACTATAAGACATAATATTACAGCAAACTCTATATTTGTGTGTGTGCATTGGAATTGTATATATCTATATATAATGGAGTTTTGTGTGTGTGTGTGTGTATATATATATATATATATATATATATATGGAATTGTATATATCTCTATATAATGGAATTGTGTATATATATATATATATATATATATATATATATATAATATGGAATTGTATATATATGTATATATAATGGAATATATATATATATATACAATTACAATATATATTACAATGTACTACAATTGTATATTACAATATATGTTATAATATATTGTAATATACAATATATATTTCAATATACATTACAATATATATATAATATGGAATTATATATATGTATATATAATGGAATATATATATATACATACATATATATATATATATATGTGTGTGTGTGTGTGTGTGTGTGTCTTCCTTTGCATTGTTCCATGAGCACTAACCATGGCAGCATTTTGTAGATTTATTGGCACTAGGTTCCATAGATCCACATTTTAACTTGTTTTCTATGACTGTCTCCATCTGTTGCATAGAGAAATTTCATTAATGAGAGGTGATGAATACACTAATATCCTAATTTACAAATACTTGTAAATTGTTGTTACATGAATACACTAGTATTCTAATTTACAAATACCTGTAAATTATTGTTACAGATATGTCGGATTAATAGATTGATAGTTGGAGATTCTTCTGCAGTAACAATAACTTTACTAGAACTGGGTAATTAAGCACATTTCCAGTATCATGCATATGTTCTTTGTTGAGCTCTGTTGGGAACTACCAAACTATGAATGCTACCAGTTCATCCTTAGCATTATTGTGCCAAATTGGCTGTTGATGTGGTTCATAAACATCATAGCTGGGTAAGAATGCTGGTTGCTTCTCTCTTTTGGAGGCTTACATGATGCAGAATGAACATGACACAGTGAGCTAGAAAAGCCCAGGCAGACACAACCTTACACAAAAATCTATATGCAATTGATGAAAACTTGGAACAGAACAATAGTTTTCCTAAAGGAAGATCCCACCAGTTATTTATCCATTGACAAATTATCAATCCTGAAAATATACAAACAAGTAAGACAGTATTAGGACTGGATAGATCATTTATATGCATATATACATATGCATACACTAATAATTAGGGGAAAAGGGCAGGAATTTTAATTTGAAGCAGATGAGGGAGGGTTATATGAGAAGGTTTGAGAAGAGACTGGGGAAGGGATAAATGTAATTATATTATAATCTCAAAACAATAATTCATATTATCTAACAAGTAAAAATTAAAATTTTAATAATAAATAAGGTTAAAGATTACTAGATACTTAAAACTTTAAAAGCAAAAATTAAGGCATTTAACACTGAAAATAATGATTTTCAATTAAGCAACAATAAAACTAATAATTAAGAAAAATTTAATAGCCAGTAGTAAGAACAGTACAAAGTAGCTATATCATTAAATATTAATTATAATATGTTGAAATTAGAAATATGCTCAGTCCTGCATGGTCGTGATGATGTAGTATGACTCCTGCCCCTAGAGCAGAGCCAGCAGGGCATGGGCCTCTACTAGTGTTGGTTTCTTTGTTAATAATGTACATAGTTAATTTCATGTTCCTCTTTCAGGGAATATTCTTGTTCCAAGTTTATTGGGGAATGTTCTCTATGCCAATGTTAATGACTCCATGATAATTAAAAGCAGCATGAATTGAGGAGGTGAGGGTGTGTATCTGTCCTTAGCAAAAGCCATAAATGCTGTAACTTTCAGGCCAGCTCTTAGGACTGCAGAAAATAACTCTAAAATCATAAGATTAAAAATATGTAAAAAAAAAAAAAAGATTTCTCGACTATGCAAAATATAAGGATGCAATGTGAATTTTATGGGGGGCTTCAGGAACTTAAAAGAAAGGAGGCAGGTGTACTATGATCCAACTTGTAAGAAAGATATTAAAGAAGGAGATAAAGAGGTTTAGCGAGTGGTGATTACAGGGCCAGATCCCATGAAGCTAAGTATATTGTTTGTGCTTAAAAAGCGGGCAGATTCCTGAGTTCAAGGTTAGCCTGAGGAAGAGCAAGGTCTGGCTGAGGAGTGGTTAGAATGGTGATCTCAGACTGAGATACCACCCTGCTAGCTTATTATTTGTGCTTGCAAAGGCAAGCAGATCTCTGAATTCATTTGCTAGGTTAACAACAAACAAACAAAAAAGTACATGTTGTTCTTCTCTAAGAGTCAAACAACTAAGGTCATAAAATTTCATGGATTATCAAAAGGGAACTTTGGGTGGATGATTGAATTGATATGCAAATAAACAACTGGACTTTGATTTGCTAGAGCTGAGCTATCTGGATAAGCTGTCTGGAGATCTCTAGAGAACATTCTGGAACAGAACACAATGCCAGCTTCTACCCCAGCATTGATTTGAGTCTTTCTTTGTGCCACTCCCAAACAACCTTTCTACAGGATCCCCGTTCCAAGCCAAAGCTTGTCATTGGTAAAAATATGTTTTAACTTGCAATATAATACTTAATATAACACAATGACATGCATTTCAGTTATATTATAAACGACATTGTACCATTTCTCACATATTAGAAAAGTATTTATACATCTAGAATCCTATTTTAATTATTAATTCAATGGAATTGCTTTAAATTTTTTATTTGATCAAAACACATTACTTTCAATTTTGAAATTCTCAAAAAATAAACAACAACAAAAAGGGAATAAAAGTCATATTAAGAGCTGTGAGAAAGACTTGAAGTTCATACATACTTTGTGATTAATCAAAAAAGAGTCATACAGCTGGCACACATCCCTCACCTCAGAAATCAGGAGATAAAAACAGAAGGATCAGGATATTAAGGTCAGCTTGGAAACATAGCAAGTTTGAGATCAGGTTTCTCAAACAACAATCTTCTAAACTTAAAAATAAATTTTCTCAGGAAAATATAAGAAATATTTATCTCAAATCAAAAAGATACTGACATAGTACAGATTTTTAAGTAAATGTTTCCATATGGTTGTGAAAGAACCTATTGGGGAAACCCCCACTCAATTCCCGATTTGGTGTGCACCCAAAGAATCATGAACAGACCATCTTGATGTAAATACATGAGGTAGTTTAATGGTGGAGCTCTGGGTCAAAACATATCTCATGGAGGAGACAGTGGATTTGACCACAAGTCTTGAAAGCTAGGGATTTTTATAGAAAAGGGTCTGGGGCTAAGGGGAGGAATTATGCGGTTTCACATGATTGGTTCATTTAAACATCAGCAGACTGTACATGCAGATTGAGGTAAGAGCAGAGCATCTGGTTAACATTTAACTAAGGTCAGAAGGGTGGGAAATAGGGAGGCGCTGGGCCAGTCCGGACATTCTTGTATGTCTTCCCTATCTTTATGGCTATTTGGTTTCTGGGATGACTTTACAGCCTTTGTTCTTTGCTCTAAGCCCAAAAAACCCTCCTAACTAGCAAGCCTCATGAGTCATGGACCTTGAATAAACTTTCTGGCTAGGACTTTGAAGTCTTGAATTTAGTTTTCTTTCTTTCAGTTGCTGCTTGTAAAGGAAAGGAAATGGAAACTACAGGAGAAAATCCTTTTTACTTTTGAGTAAAAAACATTACAGAAATATATGGGAAGGAAATACTCAATGGTAGCTGCTATAAGGAAGTCAAATATTAAAGTATCTATAGCTGGCAATAGCCAATTTTGTTGCTCAAAAATGAAGAAGTGTAACATAAAAACAAAAAGACTAGGCCTTTAGGCCCAGGCTTAAGAATGTGACCTTTGTGACTCAATGCTCCAAGGCATGCTAATCATAAAACAGATACCTGGGTTCAGGGAGTGATTGTTCAAAAAAAAAGGGAGGGTACCCTGATCATTCTTGGAACCCACTATGCAAATGTGCTATTGTTAGAGGTTCATTGAAACTGTCTTGAGAAATAACGTCACAATTACCAGGTATATTTCCTTGTGACTTTCCACTTCCTTGTGTCTCTTAACTGGTATTTTTGGTATTTTCCAATAATGCCCTCCCCACTCCCTTGGATTGTGGGGTTTTTTCCCCTTAAATTACCCCTTCCCCAGCTACTCGGGGTCCACAGTCCTCTATCCCTGCATGGTGTAGAACTGTGGGCCTCAGAACGCGCCTGGAATAAAAAGTCCTCTTGTGGTTTGCATCAAGACTGTTTCTTGTGAGTGATTTTGGGTGTTGCCTCTCCTGAGTCAGAACATGGGGGAGTCCTCACTTTGTGGGTCTTTCATAATATTGAAAATTAAGATGCAGAAGTGACATTAAAAGTTAAGATAGCTTAATGAAGAATCGAAGACAAACAAGGAGAGAAGATATAACACTACAGAAAGTTGCATCTAAGTACTCAATACAGTTGAATGCATTTGATAAGTTCAAATAAATCGTATCACAGATATATAATTTTACTAATGAAAATATGATGATACAATTAGTTTTCTTTTATGCTGACTCTAAATTTCTCTGGCACAGCAAATATGGCGTACAGTCACAGTAAATATACCACTGACAGAACCAAACAGATATTGTCTTGACCAGATGTCAAACACACAGAGCAACAATAGTTAATTGGGTCTGTTTGGCAGGAATTATTGCATTTGTAGCCAAAGTTTATTCTCCAGTTCTTATTCAGCACAAAATGTTCGATTGGTATGTGAGTTTGTTCAGCTTGGTCAGCGTTTTGCATCTCTTTTGGCAAGACTTGACAGATGATGTTTAAGAAGCAATGATACTCATTGTTCAGAGGCCACACACATAAAAGGATGCTTGAAGCCCAGTCTAGAAATCCTTGTCTTAAGCTATCAGGGTGAAGCTATTGAGGGGTGAGGATAGGGGCAGTGAAATACCCAAGACTATTTTCAGTACTATTTGGATAGCACATCAGAATTAACTGCTAATGTACAGACCATCAAGTAAGAAGCTTGTTTTAAAATAGCATATGCATGGAATGAAATGCTGATTTTACTAATACTATTTCTTATGTAAATTACTTTGCAAGCAAGAAAGGTAAATCCACACGTAACATTAAATATTCAACCAAATCACTTAGTTTGAATGAAATATATAGAAACATTAAAGGCCAGGAAAATTGTTATATATCAACTGTTTTAATATAGTAAAGAGTTAAAAACAATTTGACACAAACAACTCCATAGAAATGTAAAACTTGGTGTGAAAAAGACCATATGCAAATTAAAGTACCTAAGACGATGGGTCTACCCTTAAGTTTGAAGAAGAACTTGTTATAGTCAAACATGTGAAAGGAAGATAAAAATCACTCTATGGGCACATGGAAACTGTAATAGCAGTTCAAAAACAGAGTCTGACAACTTTTAAGAAATATTTGTTTTAGAATGAAAAAATAGCGAAATAGAGAGGAGAGCATTATGATATATGCTGACTTTAGGCACTATGAAATGACAACTGATTTTAGCTTAAAATTGTCAAATATTGTAGAACATACAAAGACAGTCAGTATTGTCTCATTTCTTAGTAAAAAAAAAAAGATATGTGTACAGACTGTATGCAGCATAGTCTGTGACACTACTTACATAACAGAAGTTAGACAATCTGGAATTATATTTTACCATTTAGCACTTAGTATTTCCCTGGACTTTTAAAGACACTTCTAGTATATATAAGGCAATTATTTATTTATTTCCTATCCAGGTATTAGGAGTCTGAACCTTCCTTTAACTCAGCCAACAAACACTACACATTGTCTTTTGCCAAATTGATAGAAATTAAAAAATGTTTCATAGTATGCTGCTTTATTCTGTAAATATTGTGTTGTTTTATTTTAATTTGGAGAAGACTAACTTAATTCTTTATTAGCAGCAATAATGAAATTGTTACACATATATGGTTAATAGCACAATTCCTTGGGAAAAATATTCAGTATTTTCTAAAATGTTTTTGTTGGATATTTTCTTTATTTACATTTCAAATGTTATCTGCTTTCCTGGTTCCCACTCCCCACCAGAAACCTCTTATCCCATTCCCCCTTCCCCTGCTTCTATGAGAGTGCTCCCCCATCCACCCACCCAATCCCACTTCCCTGTCCTGGCATTTCCCTACAATGGGATATCTAGCCTTCCCAGGACCAAGAGCCTCTACTCCAATTGATGCCAGACAAGGTCATCCTCCACTACCTATGCAGCTGAATAGGTAGCACACTTCCAAGGCTACTGTGTTAATCTAGTTTTTAGTACAACTAAAACTAGGTAAGAGAAAATGTTGCTGCATTATAAAAAGGACATGAGAAAATGCAGGAATCAACACAGGAAAACAATTGGTTTCCATTAGCAACATGCCACAGTCTCTTAAATCAGAGGTACACATGGCCCCAGGTCTTAGATTACTGTTGTTGTACATTCTGGTGAACAAACACTTGGGATGAGAGAAAGGGAATGAGAAATGTAGAAACACTTTTATAAACAATGAAATAATAATTTAAAGAATAGTGTATTTAATACTACCTTATTTGGGGCAACATTAACTAGAACCCTAGATAGGCAGCTGTCTCTGATGACAGAATGGCAAGAGCCACAGGTAGGAATGTTTTGGCATCCATGGGTAGAACCCATAAGCCTTTGAGAGTGCTCACCACTGACTTCTAGTTCTCACAAGCTGAGATAGCTATAGTTTATGCTGGAGCACACATCAGACTTTTGAGAGAATTGGGAGTAAAAGCAAAATAGACTATTTTCTTTGATTTTAAACATTATGAAATCATCAGAGGGATAATTAGAGGCTTTAGTAACTCAAGAAAATATAATGTCCTTTTTAAAACATTGCTTAAATAACCAAACACCTTATATTAGAAAAAAGTCAACATAATTTAGTTAAAATTTAATTTGTACATTAGTCAGATGTTGTAAATAGAATAAAACACAGTTACAGTTTTTCACTTATAAATATATTATTTGTGCCTGAGATATATAGCTCAGTAGGTAAAGAAGCTTATATCCATGTCTGATAACCTGAGTTTGATACCCAGTTTTCCCAGAGTGGAAGGAAAGAACAAATTATTCCTTTGTTTATTATTTTAAATTTTAATATTGCTTATGTGTATATATCTAATTCCAGATTTGTGTACATGAGTACAGTGTTCATATAGGCAAGAAATGGGTAGAGTATCCCCCAAATGCATGCTGAGACCCAAACTATAGTCCTCTAGGTGCAGTGTATTCAATTAACTTTGGAGATATCTCTTCAGCCTCCCAAAACAATTGCTACAGTTTGTCCTCTCACCTCCATATGCATGATGTGGAAAGAGTATACACAAACACATACACACATACATACACACACACCACATGCATGCGTGCATGTGTAGACACTAATTAATAAACAAATAAATAGGTAAAAAAAGGTTTGTAAAGAGGAAAAGTGCTGCATTACTTAAAATTGTATTCCAGTGAGTCATTTCTTTTATTTATACTCTTTGAATATACAATGTCAATTTACATACAAATGTACATAAATATTTATTGCATGTTCTCTATACTCAACACTTTACTATCCATGGAAATTATTAATAAAGTTGGACAAAATTATTATTTATACCATGGATGTGTTTCAAATTTTTCATAGATATTTTAGTAACACATCAGTCATTATTTTCCCAATGTAAATCTATACAAATATGTTGACAACTTTATATGTAAATAAGGCTTTCTGAATTGAAGACAATTTATGCATTTCAACTGCCAATACTTATATAATTACTTTATTGTTTTTGGATTCATTCATATGAATATAAAAGATGTCTTTTATAGTAGTGACATTGCTTCACCATATATGTATTTTATCATTAGTCAAATGTACAATTATCAAAGGCATGTTTGGTATTCATGAAAATAAAATCAATATAAAAGTAAATTTATGAAATTGTAAGATAAATTTAACCTGAATAAGAATAGTTAATATCAGCCAGATAGTGGTGGCCTATGCCTTTAATCCCAGCACATGGGAGGCAGAGGCAGGCGGATTTCTGCGTTTGAGATCAGCCTGGTCTACAGAGTGAGTTCCAGGAAAGCCAGGCTACACAGAGAAACCCTGTCTTGAGAAACCAAAAAAAAAAAAAAAAAAAAAAAAAAAATCAAATTGTATTGTGTAAATATTTAATAAGAAACACCAATTCAATATGTTTTTACTTGTTTCATTATGAAATTATTAAATTATTTTATATTCTATTACAGAAATTCAGAAATTTCTGTTAAACCTCAAAAGAGTTACTCATACTTCCAACATACCTCTAACAGGCAATAGATTCCTAAATGGCTAGGCTTAAGCATATATACATATGAACAACACTACATGTGGTCAGTAGGTTTTAAGTATGTATGGCTAAAAATAACTAAAATTAAGGAAAGATCTTGGTTTTAAGATTAAATTACCAAAAGGAGAAATTACAACATATACCAAGGAATTTCAAAGAGCATACCTTAATATTTGGGGTTAAATGAAATTCAAAAATCTAAAAGAAATGGATGGATATATAAATGTCCCTGACATACATAAGGTTAACCAGACTAAAGTGAATAATTTAAACAGAACATGAAAACATTACATAGAAGGAGTAATTAAAAATCTAATTAAAAGGGCATAGGGCAAGATGGCCTGGAAAGAGAGGCCCATTGGACTTGCAAACTTTATATGCCCCAGTACAGGGGAATGCCAGGGCCAAAAAGTGGGAGTGGGTGGGTAGAGGAGTGGGGGTGGGGAGGGTATGGGAGACTTTTGGGATAGCATTGGAAATGTAAATGAGGAAAATACCTAATTAAAAAAAAAAAGAAAAAAAAGTGTTATAGTGGGGGGAAAAAAAAAGACATAGGGCCAGATGCATTCTGTGAATAACTCTACTTAGAGCTGCAGAAAACAGAAAACAGCAATACATCTCATTTTTTCCCATAAAGTGGAAAAGAAAGTTACATTTCTCAATTCTCTTAATGAAGCTAATGTAACCAATATACTGAAGCCAAATTGAAATCCAAAGAAAAGTACAAGGATATTTTAGTCTCTGGTGAACATAAAAATGATTTTCTCAGTACAATACTTACAATAGAAATTTTAAAAAATCATTCACCACGATTAATGTTTGCACTGGCTTTCTTTTACGGATACAAGGACAGTACAATACCAATCAATAAATGATAGCTGAAAGCTGATTCTTTCTATCTATCTATCTATCTATCTATCTATCTATCTATCTATCTATCTATCCATCTATCAATCATCTATCTATAATAGATAGATTATAGATAGTTATATCTATCTATCTATCTATCTATCTATCTATCTGTCTGTCTGTCTGTCTGTCTGTCTGTCTGTCTGTCTGTCTGTCTATCTATCCCTAATAGATAGATAGATTATAGGTAGACAGATAAGTAATAGACAGACAGACAGACAGACAGATACATAGAAAAATAAATGCTATGCATCACATTGATAAAGTCTATGACAAAAATCATATGATAACTTCAATTAATGGAGGAAATCCCTTTGAAAAAATCTAACACATCTGAATGATTAGCACCCTGGAAAGAGCCTCGGGAGTTATGGTTGTGCACTGATATTGCAATGGACTTAAGCTGCAAGACACAAGTTGGCTAGTTCAAAACTGCCAAGCCCCGGAATGGCATCCATGACTACCAGCTTTCCTGTGAAGTTTGACATTCTCCCAATCCTACTTATGAATAATTTGAAAACAAATTAAATAAACCTTTAAAATAAATCATGGAGGTATTAAATATGGAAAGAACATATCTTGACAGAATAAAGGCTGCCTATGGAAAACTGATAACCCCATTATGTCAAATGAAAAAAAAAAAGACATTGTAAGCATCCCCATGTTATCCAGAAGACAGGAGTGCCTATATTTATAATTCCTGTTCACTATACACCCTGAAGATCTATCTGTAGCCATAAGGAAAAAAAAAAAAAAGAAATAGAAACAAATAATAAATATCTTTGATTTCTGGTGATATTTTTCTACGTGTTAAAGGTCTTAATGACTCCACCAGTAAAATCCCATAGCTAATATAACATAATCATCAAAATATCAGTTAATAGTAAGAAGCCTTCCATATATAGAGCAACAAAATGGTGACCTTGGCCATTGTTCATCCACTAGTGAACTTTGCAATCTAAAAAAAAAAAAAAATGCTTTTCCCATTTGATTATCTCTTGAAAAAAATGTTCAAAAACTGTCATAAAATAGGGAGTCAGTGTGAGATCCTGATGACAATCCATACATTTAACTTTAAGCTCATCTTCCTCTCTCTCTCTCCTTTTCCCTCTCTTACTCTCTCCCCTCTCTCCCTCCTCCCCCTCTCTGTCATCATTCATTCATTCTTTTTTTCTTTTCATTCTTTGAAGATTCCACCCCACATCACACCAGATCAATATCCTCTTTCCTTGGAACCTAACTTTCCATTCTCTTCTTTATGTTTAAGCCCATTAGGTCTAATGTGTGATGCACATCTGTTCTTAGTGCTGTAACCTTCCACTAGAACATGGGTAGGATCAAACCGTAATCTCAGGCGAAAGTTACAATTTCTATTCAATAACTCTCAATGATAAATAGTTCCTTAGCTAAGGGTGAGACATCATATTTACCTCTCTTCTCCCGATTGGGATTTGATAAGGCTCGACGTTGACCAGGTCTTGTGTTGTGTAGTTTAAGGCTTGATAACTGATACAAGCAGAGAAGCTCGTCTTCTCTGCTGGGCCCAGAAAAGTTTACTTGTTATCATTCACTGACTTTGGCTCTTACACTCTTTATACTCTTGTCATGGGTGATTCCTTAGTCTTAGGAGGGACCTTATAGAACATTGTATCAAGTTGCAAGTCTTTGTAGTAACCATTATTAAGGCTCACATGCACAAACGTGTATATACATATATGAATTCCTTAACAGTGTGTTATCATATGACATTTTTTTAAAAAAGCCTTTATTGTTTTTTTTTAATCCCTTTCCATCATCACTTCTCTGCCCTTCACTCCCCACTCCATAACCCCAGTTTATAACTTCTTATTTAACCACTCCCAATTAATTCATTATGACCATGTAGTCTCTTAGTTTCTCAGTGATTTACTAATCACTCTGAAAACTCAAACTAAACCCACATCTAAATAGAAAGTATACGAAAAGAAATTTGTTCCACATTCTTTTCCACCAGGTAAACACAAATTAAAATGGCTTTGAGATGTATCTCTGTCAGAATGGATAAGATAAAAACAAACAAGCAAGCAAAACCAACAACAACAAAAGCAATAGCAAGTATTGGGTGGATGTGGAGAAAGGAAACAGTTACTCTCTGCTGATGGACATGCAAAATGGTGCAGCCACTAGGGAAATAAGTATAGATGCTCCTCTTTTTTTTTTTTTTTTAAATCTTAATCTACAAATAGAACTACTACTAAAACAAGTTAGATCACTAGAGTACATTCTATATCCTAGTATAAAGATACATGTTTATGCATCTGTATTGTTGCTGTATTCATAATAGTCTTGGAATTGAAATAATGTAGATGCCCATCAATTGATAAATGAATAAAGAAACTGTGACTTTTTTGATGTTTTTAGGTGGGTGGCTATTTTGTACCTAATTTTATTGATAATGCACCCTTTTACATTTGTAATGATGAACCACCAGTTCATTGTAACTATCCCACTTTCAATTTAGTTTTATAATATGGGATTGTTAACACATTCTTCATACTGTATCCAGAAGTAGACTGTTAGCAATGCTTCTAAGCTCTGCCTGAAAGTTACCTGGCAACAGCCAGACAGGCCTGGCTCACTATAAAAGGGACTGCTTGTTCAGCTCCTCACCCTCTTACTTTCTTACTCTCTTTGTCCTTTCTCTACCTGACTGCTTTCTGCCTCTCTTCCCTTCCCTGCCCACCGCCCCAATCGCTCCACATGTTCCTTGCTGGCATCTCCTTCATGTCATCTGACCCTCTTCTCTTCCTCTTTCTCTCTCTCTCTCTCTCTCTCTCTCTCTCTCTCTCTCTCTCTCTCCTTCTCTCTCTCTCTCTCCTTCTCTCTCTCTCTCTCTCTCTCTCTCTCTCTCTCTCTCTCTCTCTCTCTCTCTCTCTCCTTCCTTTCTCTTTGCCTTTCTCTGTCTCTACTCCCTTCCTTCCCAACTCCCCTCTCCATTTCCTAAGTAAACTCTATTCTATACTATATCTGTTGGATAAGGGATACCTCAGCATGGGCCCACTGAGGCACCCCTTCCCTTGATACCATACCTGGCTCTATCAAATATACACGTGTCTCCTTTTTCCTTTTTATAAAACACAATGTATGCTCAATAAAATAATCTGAGACTTTCATCAGTGTATAATCATGGCTGTTAGCATGAGAAAATGGAGTAGCTTCCTAACACAAAAGCTTTGCCTCCAGACAAACTTTGAGTCTGAGACTATTGTCCTGGGACTCAGCAAATTTGTAACTCCATTTCCAAGAACCAGCAGGAGTCATTGAGGACAGTCATTAATTGCATAGTCTTTGTTTACATGCATTCTTTGAATGACAGAGATATGCAGTGTCTCACACACCCCTCCAGTTCCCAGAACAAAAACAAGCCATTGCAAAATACCATCATTCACATGGTAGTAAATGTAGCCTTAATAACTGCATACAACATAACTTACATTAACTGGAAAAGCACTTCTCTAAAATGTTGATTTTTTTTTTATGGAAACATACACTCCATGTGTTTCTCCTGCTGTGCCCCAGCAAATTGTTCTTTGTAGTGTTCTACACTTGCTTTCCTTCTATTCTGTGTAAAGTTCATTAATCTCTTATCACTAACTCCTTCCCTCCTATCATAGTGACAAGTCCACTATTTCCATTGAATCCGGTCTATGATCTGTGATTAGATGCTATTGAAAAATCTAAACGTCACAGAATGCCCAGATTTCCCCAGTTGTAATATTTCTTTACTCTTTATCTTCCTGTAGAAAGTGTCTGGAGCCCTCAGCAGACCTCCTGGCTGTCCTGTGTGCCTTTTAAAAGGCTGTGCTTTAAAAGCCCTGGATGATTTGTAGTGATTTATATAGTGTCTTAAAAATCAACAGCTTCTCTAAAGCTCAGAGTGTAATACTCCTTTTTTTTTTCTTTATTCATTATGTTTGCATGCCACTAGAAAGAAATTTACTAAACACTGCAGATGAAATCCCAGTTCTTGACACCAATAGCCTCTGGGTTCAAGATTCTGAATCCATTCTTTGAAGTCTTTTCTTGAATCAGTAAAATATGGGTTTTGTAGAATAATGGGTCTTTCTTCCTCAAAGATCCAGACTTGAAGTGGAATCAACCACTTCAAACCAAGCAGAATATCTCCATGGGTCTGTTCTCCCATTTGGATTGTAGCTTATTACACATATATTCAAGTTGACAACTAAGAATAGCCATTGTCTTAGTCAGGGTTTCTATTCCTGCACAAACATCATGACCAAGAAGTAAGTTGGAGAAGAAAAGGTTTATCCATCTTACATTTTCACATTGTTGTTAATTACTAAAGGAAGTCAGGACTGAAAATCAAGCAAGTCAGCAAGGAGGAGCTGATGCAGAGGCCATGGAGGGATGTTTCTTACTGGCTTGCTTACCCTGGCTTGCTAAACTTGCTCTCTTATAGAACCCAAGACTACCAGCCCAGGAATGGCACCATGCACAATGGGTCCTCCAGATATTATTACCAACTGAGAAAATGCCCCACAGCTGGATATCATGGAGGCACATCCCAACTGAAGCCCCTATCTCTGTAATAACTCCAGCCTGTGACAAGTTGATACCCAAAACCAGCCAGTAGAGCCATCATAAATGCCCTGGCAATATACATTTATTTTCCTTAAGTTTTATGTGTTTGGATTCAAGGTTTTGGTTCAGTTAAGAGTTTCTAGTTGTGAAGCTTGATGTCACTGCAAGTCCTATGTACTTAGGTCTTGTTAGAGAAAACAATGTAGCTTAGTAACATGCAGAAAAAAAGTTTCTATGTTTACTAGTAAGTTTTTAAATCTCCACAAATCTTAAATAACATTTACTTGAATATTATTAAAAGTCTTCACTTTAAAAATTCTTCATATTCCTCAGTACAGGGGAACGCCAGGGCCAAGAAGTGGGAGTTGGTGGGTAGGGGAGTGGAGGGGAGGGTATGGGGGACTTTTGGGATAGCACTGGAAATGTAAGTGAAGAAAATACCTAATAAAAATAAATAAATATGGCAAATGGTTGGGGTTCCCCACATGGGGCTTTTGGCAATGGTGGGTAGCTGGAGGATTCCTGGCAGGCAGTTGGTAGGCTTTGAGGAGTCACATTTTAGGTAATAAACTGTTGTGTAAGTGTAGATACTGTTTTCTCTTCCAATAAATAAATAAATAAATAAATAAATAAATAAATAAATTCTTCACATTAAGTGGCTGGTGTTTTTAAAGCTCTCTATGGACTAAGATCTTATGTCAACCACCATTGTAATAAAATGATTTTCTGTAGACACTATGGAGCAGAAATTGCTGTGGCAACTTAGATAATGTTTGACACCTTCATCAGAGCAAATAAGCAGAACACCAGAGAGCACTGCAGTGGTACTGTTAACACTCCTTAGTGAGGAGGGAAGAGGCACTGTTGCCCCATCATCTCCTGGGATTCCATTTCTTCCTTTCTCCTGCTGAGATGGAGTAGGTATTCATTTGTTTACACATTGTCAGAAAAATAAATGCAAAATAAACTCACTTAGATCCATAAACATGTCACATAGTTTCCCTGTATGTTAGAAAACAGAGACTGGTGAATAAAATGGATTTGTTTACAAAGGAGAGAAAAGGAGGAAAAAAAAAGTCCTACTTTTCTTCTATCAAGTGACCCTATTGCAATTTTATAGAAAACAAAGTAAAAGATAGAAATAGAACTAAGCTAATTTATCTATGTATTAACTGCCAGACTTTGAAAAATGTCTTCATGAAGTTAAATTCCTCTGACTGATTCCACAACTTCAAACTATATACCCTACCTGTGCCATCTCATAAAATATTTTTAAATCTTTAGTATCCATTGTTTCAATTGTTTATGAGGAATGCTTGTTTTCTATCAAAGATGGTTACAACCAATCCTCCATAAACCTCTCCCATCTTGTGAAATCCTTTGGTACACGGCTCCTTGTTCAAGCCTCAGGATTGCAGAGGCTCCTATCACATTGTTTCCCTTCAGGGCCAGTTATGAATTAGGCAACTGCTGTCAGGTCTTGAAGCAGTACTTCCATCAATGCTATGAAGACACAAGTGAGTGTAAACACTTAAGTGGGCTTTCCTCTTCGTGTGCTCACTCTCCTGCTTTCAGATGGCTCCACAGCCTCTGCACTGGAGGCAACTGTCTTGCAGAGTTCCTTTTGCTTTCTTCCTGGTCACTTTTGTGGCAGAGTCCTATTCTTTCTAATGGAATTCTCTCCTGCATGTTCTGCAGAAGTTGAATCATGGATTTATACAGACATGAAACATCGATAAGACACTAATAGTAGATGAATTTTGTTAAAGACTGATACTGGCTCGTTTTAGAGTATCCATAGAGAAAAGTATGAATCAAACCAGCACAGTTCACTATCGCATATAACTAACTATTTTTTGTTTGGTTGCCAGAGATTACTACATTTGGACATTTTATCTCTTCAAACAATTCATGTTGAAACTTTATCTCAAAGGCAGAGGTGAGATTCACTGGAGGTGATTAGGTCCTGGTGAAGAGGACATTAAGAGGGCTGTCAAGAGGGATATCATCTAAGCTCTTTCTCCATGTGACAGGACAAATTTTCACATCTCCCTATGACTTCCACCCTGTGCAGTCCTAGCATTCGGGGCCAAGGTGATGCCGCCTTCATCATGGACTTCCTAGACTCAAGATTAATAAGAAAACATATTTATGCCCCTTAAATTTTCAGATATTTTATTGTTGATTATGAGACAGAACAAGTTTATATGCAGATAAAGCATATAATCTTTATCTAATTCTAAATATCACTTCTTATCTAGCTCTGTTTCTTAATTAAGATAAAATTAATAGCAACAAACCATCTTAATTCTTGAAGATGGGGCTATTTTTCTTATAAAATTATTAACATAATTGGCAATGTTTGTATGTACCTATGTATTTATGTAAGTATATATGTA
This sequence comes from Mus musculus, assembly GCF_000001635.26. Lineage (NCBI taxonomy): Eukaryota > Metazoa > Chordata > Mammalia > Rodentia > Muridae > Mus > Mus musculus. Next base: position 12,681,084 of record NC_000069.6, read on the forward strand.
TGCATATGAAATACATTTGATGTTATCCTCTAGCCTGTGGCAATAGATAAAAAATAAATCTAACATTATTCTTGGTACTTGTTATACAGGAACTTCATTTTCATTGTTTTCAATCATGAAATTATATCCAAATAATACAAATAATTGAATTGGTATATGATCTACTGCTAGGAGGATAAAATTTTCTAATAGCTCTGACTTCATGCTAAGGCCAGTCAGTGTTAACACTTTCTTCTTAAAGAACATGTCACTTGTAAGAACAAAATATTATCTATTTTTTGTTTCATTTATACAAATGCAATTAAATGTATGTTTATATAAATGATATATGCATGTAGAAATATGAAGTATGTTATTAGAAATTAATAATTTGCACACATGATTTTGATGTGACTTGAGAATTATTTTTATCTTAGAATATGGACTTTAAAGGTGTACATCATGTAAACTATTTTAACCAGAAATTATTAAGAAAATTATAAATGGATATCTTCTATTTTTTTAGGACTTGTTCATCCATCATGAATTCTTATTTTTGGCATCTTGTTGCAGAGATTAGAAAATACATTTATTCAGAAAAAACATCAGGTAGTGATCTTGAGAACATTAAAGTGAACAGAGAAAAGCC